>NW_020538574.1:0-9547 GCF_003426905.1 Ctenocephalides felis
AATATAACTGACAACAATTACGCAACGACACCAGCAGACAAGGCGGAATATTGGCAAAAAACTTTGAAAACATACATAACAAAATGCCAATATGTCAAACGCAGACCTGAAACAAGACGTACACGAGACAATTCAAACTTCACTGACCTCCACAGGGACAAAGACTTACGAATAGACCCTGCCACAGTTCTGAAATAAAGACAATAGTTAAAAAATTACCGAACAGAAAGCACCGGACCGGACGGACTACAAACATAATACTTAAACAACTGCCGACAAACGCCTACATTTTACTTACCTATAATAAATAGAATAATGACAAAAGGCTGCTTTCCCGCTTCTGGAAACCTCCACCATATTTCCAATAGTGAAGCCAAGGAAACAGCCAGACATACCACAGAACTACAGACCGATCAGCCTCCTCAACACAATGAGTAAGGTAGCCGAAAAGGTACTACTCAAAGACTTAACAAACACATAAGACACAACAAAATCATACCTGACACACAATACGGCTTCAAAGAACGACACTCCCACTACACCCACTGACAAAACTCATAGAAAATACTGTTCTCAATTTTAACAGACGAAACCATACCGGATTGGTGTTGCTTGATTTCGAGAGGCGTTTGACACCATCTGGATGGACGGACTTATACATAAACTCATACAACTGAATTTTCCACCATACATTACAAAACATTACACTCATACCTCTCAGACCGTAACTTTACCGTACAAATAGACAACGGACTTTCGACGGTTAAACAAGTGACGGCGGGAGTACCGCAGGGCTCGATCCTGGGACCGTCACTGTTTAACGTCTACATTCACGACATACCCACTGACGCCGACACCACCTTACTGACGTTTGGCTGACGACACTGCCATATACAAATCATCACGATCACCGACGCTACTGACTACAAAGATACAGACACACATAGACAAGCTGACGAAATATACTGACAAATGGCAGATCAAGATAAATCCGCAAAAGACGGAGGCAATTTTATTTACTAAGAGCCGAAATGCCATGACTAGACTGACTGACTTAGACAAAATTAAAGTATTAACTGTGAAGTTGAGTGGTCCAAAGATGTCAAATATCTTGGTGTGACCCTGGACCATAGACTCAGCTTCACAAAACATATTAATACGAAAATTGGACAGGCTTACGGGATGTTAAATCTACTGAGACCTCTCTTGAACCACAACGGCCCGCTAAGCGTGAAGAACAAGCGAACACTTTACTTGACACTGATAAGACCGATACTGACATACGGCGCTCCGGCATGGAACGCGACGACTAAGACTAACTTACGGAAACTACAGACATTACAAAATAAGACACTACGACTTGTACTCAACAAAATAAGGGACCCACTGACTAGACATTACTACTCTTCAAAATACATACACAAACAGACTGACGTACCGACAATACTCGACTACATAAAAAAGCTCACTGAGAATTTTATCTAAAATGTGGGGATCATCCTAATATGAACATCGCGGGCCTCGGCCAATACACAAGAGATGATATTTGGTATGGCAATCACGCCATGCCAAAATATATACTGATCGACCCATAGCGGCAATTGAAACTTGGCTCGACGCAAATATTCTCCCTCAAAGTGAATAAATCTTTTTTTGTTTTTCTCCTTTTTGAGTTATTATGTGTTATTATAAATAGTGCTAAGTGATTTTTTTTTGGGGAATAAATTTTCTTTCCTCTTTTTTGTCACAGAATTATGTCACAACTTGTATATCTGAAATACTTATTATTGTATTGATAGAACAAATATGAAGGATGAAATACCTACGGGTAAAAATCCAAAATGAGAAATGCTATGTACACATATATATCTACTGAAATATATTTATTTATTATTATTATTATTATTATTATGGTTTTTTATGGGCCGATCCCGGCGGTACTGCAATACCGGGCCAACCCGCGGCGGAAGCGGAGCAAGCCCCTGACATTCCGCCAATTTCCAAAAATCAGTTTAATATACTGGATCTGCTATGCAGATACTATCAGATATTAAGCTGATAAGAACAGATAATACATGTATTTAGTAAATAATATTTACAATGATTCCTAAAGCTAGTTTACAAAATATATATGGAAAGTATATCACATTTATAACTAATGATCTTATCTAACGATGTTTTTAAATTGAAAAATACATTATTGTTATTATACAGTGATAGCTTAAAATAATTCATGACTTAAGATATTCCATGACTTAAGATATTTCATTTATTATAATAGTTGAGTCCAGTTTGGTCCTGTTCCTCAATCCAGTGGTCCTCGTTCCAGTGCTGTAGCTGCTGGTGTGGGTCCTGCGTCCTGGTACTGCCTGTGTCGGTGATGTGCTCCACGTAGATATCTCGGGACCAGCGGATCGTGTCGGAGACCATCAACCGCTTCATCAGCACTGCATACTTTTTATTGACCTTGAGTGCTGCTAACGCGGTCCAATTGCGGCTGCAATATCCACCGAGAGATCCGACGATGAAAGCGTCTACTGTAGTCCTGAATCCCTTGGCTCGAAAGTGCTCAGCAAGTGCGGCGTACTTGTCCTTCTTAAGCTGTCTAGTTGTCTGGAAGGCCTCGGTCCGGTTCTCGAAGGGCACTGCTATATCGATTATCGCAGCTGTTTTCTCCTTGTTGTCTATGATAACGATGTCCGGTCGCTCTTGACCGTCGTATTCTGGTATCGGCTGGTTAGCGTATAGGGCTCCGTCCGCTGGTTTCTTTGCCGCCGTAATCAGTCTCTGCACGATGCTATCGTGTCTCCTCGTAATGGCGCTCAGGTGCGGCTTGCAGTGATTGATGACGTGAGGTAGGGTCTCGTCGTGCTGTCCACATCTTCTGCATCGCTTGTCGCCGCTGCCAAATGGACGACTCCCGTTCAGTGGTAAAACGTTGAGCCGCGCTCGATGAATAAATTTCCACTCTGCGAATCTGGTGAAGCCGCCTTGCCTAAGGAAGTGGTTTGATGCAGAGTTTTGTGTCGTTACCTCGAACACTTTTCCTTGGTCCGGTTTTCTGAGTAATCTTTCCTTGTAGAACCGTCGTGCAGCTGCTCGTAGGCTCGATTCTGCGTTCTCCCTGCTCACTGGCGCGTTGTCGACGGTTAGCTCGTCCAATCCCAGCTGCAGGTTGATCTTTGGTTTCAGCCTTCGCACTGCCGTCCTGAGCCTCGACCACGTCGTCGTAATGTCGTTCGCTGGTTTGTCGAGATCGCCACTTCTTCCGAAATTTATGAATCCGACGATCTCCTCCGTGTTGGGTTCGTGTCCCACACGTTTCCTGACGACGTCTGCTAGCGTGGCTCTGCTGAGTTCTGACGTGGCCCTGTCCTTTGATGTCAGCAGTCGGTGGGCGTGTACAACCTGTCCAATATCTGCCAACACCGCTGCTGGTAGGATGTTGAATCCGCCCTCTTTGTAACTCAGATATAGGACCTCGGCGCTGGCTCTCTGCGGCAGGTGCGCCCATTTCTTGACGCTTCTCTTCACCTGTTTGTCGAATCTGTGCAGGATTTTCTTGGCCACGTTTCCATTCTTTAGATGAAATTCCACCTGCCGCATGATGAAGGTATTGACTGCGTCGATCTTCTGCCATGGCGCCAGCAGCGACTCGTCTACTCTGGATAGGTGCTGCTGCATCTGCTCTAATACGTCTTCCCCTGACGAAAACGTAGAGAATCCGGTGGGAACGCCTAAGTGCTCGTACCACTCCTCCTGCGAAAGTGCTCTCAGGTTCTCTGCTCCCAGCTTGAAGGTCGTTCCGATCGCGCTGCGTCGTCGTCCGTCCACGTGCAGTGTCGCGCACTTCCTGGCGTTGAATTGTAGCCCAGACCAGGCGGCTATTGTCTCCGTCGTATTCAGCAGTCGTTGTAGTCCCTCTCTGTCGGCTCCGATGATGGCCAGGTCGTCAGCATACGCCAGGACGTTGAACTTCTGGCCCTCCAGTTTGTAGTAGTAGGCCTTCCTGGCTAGCGCGTGCAGCAGCGGTTCCAGCGTGATGTTGAATACGATCGGGGAGAGGGGGCACCCCTGTTTTACACCAGCTCGAACGGGGATCTCGTCGGTTGCTCCGTGCTCGCCGCGAACTCTAGTGTACGATCCCCTGTACAGTCTGCGGATTACGGCGATGGAGTCGGCGTGGAGACCTGTCCATTCCAGGGCGTTAAACATCGCTGCATGCGGGACGGCGCCGAACGCGTTTTTCAGGTCTAACCATGCTATGGCGGCTTGTTTTTGCTTCCTCCTTGCGTCTTGGATGATTGACTGCAGCGTGAAGTTGTGCTCTGCACATCCGTCATACTGCATAAAGCCCTTTTGCGACGGCGAGATGCGGTCGTTCTCTATGCACCATTTGGACAGTCTGCTCGCGATCACCGATGCGTAGAGTTTCCCTAGTGTGTTCGATAGCGCGATCGGCCTCCAGTTGTTTATGTCCCTGGGGTCTCCTTTTTTCGGGATGAGGATGGTGCTAGACTCGTCCCAGCTCCTCGGTACGTGCTGTAGCTTCCGAACTGCGTTGAAAACAGCAGCGCAGATATGACCTCCCTGATCGTACCGCTTCCAAACGCCGTAACGAAGTCCGTCTGGTCCCGGTGCGCTGTTCTTGCTCCGTTGTAGCCGCTGCCATACTTCCTCCGGCGTGAACTCGGCGCTAAGGGATCGTTCATTGCGACCGACGCAGGTGTTGGTATCTCAGCTGGGCTTCCGGTAACAGCATGGTTCTTCTCCTTGTATAGTTCCATGAAGTGGTCCTGTATAGTCTGCGTTGGAACCCTACAGCCTCTGCCTCCATTTTCCTCTGTGATCTCTCTATAGGCTCTCTTTTTGTCGCTCCGGTACAGCTTCTGGATGCGTGTCGCCCTCGTAACGTCCTGCTCGGCATTTGTTGCTCTCGGCCTGTGGTTGAAGTTGTTCCTCTTCTCGGAGCCCGTTCCGGCGGTCTCCTGGTCTTCCGGTTGCAGTCTGCTTACGAGCGCCGATACCTCCCGCTCCAGATCCTCGCTGCAGGTTACTACTTGCAGTCTGAGAACAAACTCCTCTTGTAGTTTGCTCAGCGTCGGCGATTCCTCTTGTAGCACAGTCTCCGCTACTGTCACTGCTACTGCCGCTGTTGCCGCCTCCGCTGCTTCTACTGCTTCTGATGCTGCTATGTCTGCTGCTGCTACAGCCTCTGTTGCTGCTACTGCCTCCGTTGCTGCTACTGCCTCCGTTGCCGCTACTGCCTCTGTTGCTGCTACAGCCTCCGTTGCTGCTACGGCCTCCGCTGCTGCTGGCGACTCTCGCGTTCTCTGCATTCGAATCCGCCGTACGCGTGTTGGAGCGGCATCTGTCGTTCTGCTTGGCGGCCTGTTGTCGCTGCATTCCATTGACCTTTTAATGTGTGCTGTTGCTCGCTTCAGTGTAGAGTGGACCTCTCCACAGTGGCTGCATCTGAACTTCATCATCATGTCTCGATTGTGCTCCTTCCTTAGATGCTTGAGCAGGTCATTGTGCGTCTTGTACTCCCGTGGTATAGGTAGGCAGGGCACGCAATTGAACGGCGGCGCAAGCGGTACATCCAGCACAGTGTAGGGCGTCTCGGTCTCCTCCATGCTTCCTTGTCCAGCAGGCGAGCGTTCTCTGGCTTCCGCGGCGTCCATTGTGTAATCCTACTTGTTGTATCCCGGGTGAGCGTACTTGTCGATCCTCTATCGCACTACACTGTTTGATCTTATCCATTCGGTGAGAAGCGTAAATTTGCGGACCAATACTATTTTTAAATTCTACAATATAAACAAATCTTCCCAACTATTTCAACGATTCATTTTTCATCTATTTTTATCAACTCTCGCGTCGCATTCCCTAACTATTCTTCACCCCCAAAGTTCTATGAGCGAATGTTCTAATATGGCTGTTAACTCTACTGTCGTTATAAGCCTTTCTCACATTTGTAAAATTTTACAAATATTATATAAAGTATTTCTGACACTTGCAAAATTTTTCAAAAAAATATGTTATTAGGAGTCCAGACGGTCATATTCATTTAATTTCTTTATCGATAGATGTGTGTTCATCTTATATATATTAAACTCATTTTATCGTCATATTTATATAAAGTATTTTCTGACACTTGCAAAATTTTTCAAAAAATATGTTATTTAGGAGAACAGACGCTCATATTCATATTAATTTCTTTATCGATAGATGTGTGTTCATATAATATATATTAAACTCATTTTATTTCATTTTATATAAAGTATTTTCTGACACTTGCAAATTTTTCAAAAAAATATGTCATTAGGAGAACAGACGCTCATATTCATATTAATTTCTTTATCGATAGATGTGTGTTCATACTTATATATATTAAACTCATTTTATCGTCATATTTATATAAAGTATTTTCTGACACTTGCAAAATTTTTCAAAAAAATATGTTATTAGGAGAACAGACGCTCATATTCATATTAATTTCTTTATCGATAGATGTGTGTTCATACTTATATATATTAAACTCATTTTATCGTCATATTTATATAAAGTATTTTCTGACACTTGCAAAAATTTTTCAAAAAAATATGTTATTAGGAGAACAGACGCTCATATTCATATTAATTTCTTTATCGATAGATGTGTGTTCATACTTATATATATTAAACTCATTTTTTGTCATATTTATATGAAGTATTTTCTGACACTTGCAAAATTTTTCAAAAAAATATGTTATTAGGAGAACAGACGCTCATATTCATATTAATTTCTTTATCGATAGATGTGTGTTCATACTTATATATATTAAACTCATTTTATCGTCATATTTATATAAAGTATTTTCTGACACTTGCAAAATTTTCAAAAAAATATGTTATTAGGAGAACAGACGCTCATATTCATATTAATTTCTTTATCGATAGATGTGTGTTCATACTTATATATATTAAACTCATTTTTTGTCATATTTATATGAAGTATTTTCTGACACTTGCAAAATTTTTCAAAAAAATATGTTATTAGGAGAACAGACGCTCATATTCATATTAATTTCTTTATCGATAGATGTGTGTTCATACTTATATATATTAAACTCATTTTATCGTCATATTTATATAAAGTATTTTCTGACACTTGCAAAATTTTTCAAAAAAAATATGTTATTGGGAGAACAGACGCTCATATTCATATTAATTTCTTTATCGATAGATGTGTGTTCATACTTATATATATTAAACTCATTTTTTGTCATATTTATATGAAGTATTTTCTGACACTTGCAAAATTTTTCAATCCTATTATCGTTATATATAATCTTTTGTTAGATTTGTATAGCTTTATATATTTTTTTATTTTATTATTAATTCTATAGTTTTTATATAATTAATTTATATAGTTAATTTGAAATCAATTATCGATATTACATATCAATATATTTATATATATTATATATATATATATTTAATATGCAATATATGCACATTTTTAAATTTATTATTATATGATGGTTTTTTATGGGCCGATCCCGGCGGTACTGCAATACCGGGCAACCCGCGGCGGAAGCGGAGCAAGCCCCTGACATTCCGCCAATTTCCAAAAATCAGTTTAATATACTGGATCTGCTATGCAGATACTATCAGATATTAAGCTGATAAGAACAGATGTTTCTTTTTAGATAATGCTGATGATATAGTGTAGGCCATTTGCAAATCTTAAAGAATTTTGATGTATCGCTGTGTATGTCAGACCAAGTATATAACTAGTACCATACGCGGACTGACATATAGCGAGCATATATCTGGAAGAGGAAATTACAATTTTATTGATATATAATAAAACACTACGGGCCAGCTATTAGCTGGTAGTGTGTATACATTTATTCAGCATTTTTAAATTATAGAAAATTATGCCGTTAACATGTTAACGGCATGTACATATCGTGGATAATATAGTATTCATAACATCAAAAAGTATATAAATTATTTGAGCAATAGCTTCGATATCTTCAGTCTTGGTCCTTATTCAGCCATGGTGCTGGGTAGAATGTTTCGTTGAGGTTATAATATCGTCATTCAACAGTTTTCTCATCCCTCCTCAGCCGTGGTATTGTCTGCTTCCTGTGATGTGTTCGACATACATGTCACGGGACCATTTGATAGTGTCGGACACCATCAGGCGTCTCATTAGCACAGAGTAGCGGCGGCCTATTCCTAAGGCTATTAGGTTTCGACGTTACTTTTGTCGTATCCCCCGAGTGATCCCATGACGAATACCAGGATTTTGGTGGTTAGGCCTTGAGTATGTAAATGATTGGCCAGGCACTATATTTCCTGATTTTTTCAGCTCTCGCAGTAACGAATGCTTGAGGCCGGTTCTCGAACGCCACCGTCACATCCATAATTAAGGCGATTTTCTGTGTTTCGTCTATAATGACTACGTCGGGTCTCTCAGCCCAATATCCCGGGATCTGCTGATTGATAAACGTTCTGGATCCAGGTGGCACCTTCATTGCTTTTGTCAACCGGTTTAGAATCGCGTTATGTCTTTTCGTCATGGTGACAAACTGTGGACGGCAGTGGTTCAGCACGTGCGGCAGCGTCTCGTTCTGGTGGCCGCATCGTCTGCACCGTTTGTCGTTCTGGCCGAATCTTCGGCACCCGTTCAACGGCAGTACGTTCAGACGGGCTCTATGTATGAAACGCCAGTCGGCAAATCTTGTAAAACTGCCATCTCTTATAAAGTGGTTGGAGACAGAGTTGGCCGATGTCACTTCCATAGCTTTTCCCTGGTCGGGTTTAAGTATAAGTTTGTTGCGGAAGTGATTCCGCGCCGCTGTTCTTAGTGCGCTTTCTGAATTCTGTCTCTCAACGCGCTTGTCGTCCACTTGCAGTGAGTCCAATTCGAGGAGGAAGTTGATTTTGCCCTTTAGGCGTCTGGCGGCTGCTCTGAGTCTCGTCCATGTCGAACTAATGTCGTTGCTCGGTTTTGCCACCAATCCTTCGTCAGATCCGTTGATGTAGTCAACGAGTTCCTTCGGCGTGGCCTCTCTGATCGTTTTCTTCCGAACAACCTCCTTCAGCGCTGCCAGACTTGCTTCTGCGACGCTGTCATCGTTGGACGTGAGCAGTCTGTGCGCATGGACGACCTGTCCGATGTCTGCCAAGAAAGAGGTTGGTAGCAGGTTGAAGCCTCCCTCTTTGTAGGCGAGATATAGGATCTCAGCGCTGCTCGCCTGGCAGATTGGCCCACTTCTTGGCGTAAGTCTTCACCTCCCGTCGTATATCCATAGTAGTTTTTTCGTGGTTTTACCGTTCCGGAGGTGAAATTGTAATTGCGGCATGATGAACGTGTTTAAGGCGTCCACCTTTTGCCAGGGGCTAGTAACGAATTGTTCAGTTTGCTCCGCATGCCCTCCTCATCGCCCTGATGACTTCGTCGGCCGAACTGAAACTCTGAAAACCCGTTGGGATGCCTAGATATTCATAAGATTGGTCCATGTCCAAGTTTTCATAGTTTCTCCATTCAGGCTGAA
>NW_020538575.1:0-44407 GCF_003426905.1 Ctenocephalides felis
TATTTCATCTATGTATCCTTCTATTTTCACACAGTGAGGACATTCTGGTTTATAATATTTTGTAAGGACAAACCCTTCTTTTTTTGGTAGATCGCAACTCTCTAATATTTCTGATAAAATTAGCTGTGCTAGTAAAATTAGCATATGAGTGTTTTTATTGTGTTTAAATAATATTGGGGTAACATATTTGTGTTAAACTGTTTTTATAAAACAGAATAACAATTAAAAAATAAATTAAATAATTAAATATTACAAATAAAATAAAAAATAAAAATAATAATTAAAAATTAATTAAAAATATATAAATATTTGAAAATAAATTAATTTAAAATATTTCTCTTACACTATAAAAATTTATTCGTTAAACTTAATACCCAAGACTTTTCCTATCTTCGCACCAATCTTCTTGTCAAAAACATCTTGTCCCTTTTCCTACTTAGAAACCACAGCAACTGTGACGTTACACTTTTGGCAAGATCTTCCTGTTTAAGGTTCAACTTATTTCTTGCTTGGGTAATCATTTTTCCTTCTTCAACTGTTACGTTCCTTTTCTCTTCATCTTCTGGTTTTGGTTTGTGAGCCTCAGGGGCTTTCTTTTTTCTTATGATTATTGGCTTGTCATTGTACATGGCTATGGGAAGAGTAAAATTTTTTTTTAATTGTTAAATTATTTAACTTAATTGTAAAAAAATACACCAATAAAAATATATTAAATTAATAAAAAATAAATAATAATTTTAATTAAATATTTTTACTAGAATTTTTAATATTTATTTTCATGTTTTATTTGAATATAATTTATTTTATTTATAAATTAATTTGTTTTCTTTATAAATTAATTTATTTTCTTTATAAATTAATGTTTTAAATATTTTAATCATTAATTTATGCAAAACAGTTTATGCGTTTCATGCAAAGAAGTTGCTTACACAGAAATAAGAAAAGTTTTTTATTGCATAAATTGTTTCAAAGAAACAGTCCATAGAAAAATAAAAAGAAACATTCATTTATGTTCTATTCCTAAGAGAACTAGCTGTAAGTGGAATTCTGTCTTAAGGCAATTGAGGCATCGTGCCTTAAGGCAAATTGCTAGAACTTCCCGTACCAAAAATTATTTTTTTTTTAAAAAACGATTAACATTTTTATAAAAATTTACTTCAAAAAAATAAAATTTTTGAGGAACTATAAATTCAACAAAAAATTACTTTTTTTGAAAAAAAAATTTTTTTAAAAATTTTTTAAAAAAAATTATTTTTTAATTTTTTTTTTTGAAAAAAAAATGTTTTATTTATTTTGATATATTTTGGAAGATCTGAACTATTTTTCAAAGCAATCGTACTGCTTTAACTGCATAGAGACAAAATATAAAGCGCGTAAGCGCCGCGTCGCTGTCTAACGGATAAACATTGGTACGGAACCCATAGGAATGTAAACAAAATTTATACTTATCGTTAAAATCTCTATAAAATATCTGATAATTTGAGGTGCGCATGTCTAATGATCATTTTTGACCGCCAAATGGCATTTTTTTTTACTTTTTTCGTTAGATCTCCGAAACCGCTAGACCTGACCTCATGAAAATTTGATCAATTCTTCATCTTGTCAATACAAGTAAAATGTTTTTTTGAATTATTCAAATCGGACGCTCCGTTCTCTTAAAAACTGAGTTACCGTTTTCGGCACTTTTTGCCCCGTATCTTCAGAACGGCTAGGCCTGCCTTCGCCAAAAACTAATCAGCACGTCTCCTTATCAATACAAATCGAATGTTTTTTGAATTATCCAAATCGCTTCATTCATGTTCCCGAAATCGTCGACGAAAATTTGTATCCGCACATATATACAAACACGTACATACATACATACATACATACATACACACAGCTATGTAACGCGATTGCTTTGAAAAAAAGGTCAAAATTTTCAGAAAAATTCTAAATATATTATTTTCAAAAATGTCTTTACAAATTTAACTTTTTCAATTTTTTTTAAAAAATTTACTTTTTGGTACGAAATCTTCCAGCAATTTGTTTTAAGGCACTATGCCACGCGCCGTTAGTTCCCATTTTTACTACAATTTTCCTCAGTTGAAATTTTCTGTCCGGTACAGTTGGCGCGTTCTCCATTTTATAGATCAAGGATGAGCAACCCGCGGCCCGCCAAGCATTTTTCAACTACAGATTATTTTTCTAGATATTTTATCAAATACAGCTGTAAAGGCTAATTTTGATATCAGTCAAATACTGGTAAAAACTGTTGAAATAGCATTTCCTAATAAAATAAATATTAATTTAAACATTAGTTAACAATATTGCAAGAAAAATTGAGAACTTGTCGCGAGATTTAAATCATTATTTTTAGATATGAAAAAACAATTGTAGTAATTTCGTCATTTAGGTAATAAAGAATAATATCTTTTGATTTGCAGTTGCAAACACAAGATGTTTCACATTTCATTTTCAGGAAACGAAAATGTGAACAAATTTTAATTGTAATTCCAAATATTCAAAGCTAACAAAACAGCTGTTCTCATGTATATGTTTTCTTCGCCATTTACCATGCAAATTAGTACAGATTTAGAAAATGTATTTTTTCAGTAAACATCGCAATTTTTTATAAATCTCATGTCAGCCCTAAGAAATTTTCGCTTTTGAAAAAAAAAATCCAAATCAAATTATATTTTTGAAAGTACGTATGTGTGCAAACAATTACACAGATCCACAAAAGAAAAGTCGCTGGATAATAATTCATTCATTCAGAAAAAATGCTAAAAAATGGCAGTTTTTAGATGTGATTCTTGTGCCAATTTTTAATTTTGCTGCAATTACATTATTTCCGCCCACAGTCAACAAATCTTTTGACTTAATTTTAGTTCAGACTTTTGAGTTTATGAAAAAGCTTCAATTTTATTTTAAAAGAAAAAGCAATTTATTTTTATCATGGGTTGTAAGAGCGTAACACTTTTTTTAAATTTTGTTCTTTATTTTAATTTTATTAATGCGGAATGGAAAACTACATACAATTCCAAATTTTCTTTATTTTATAATATTCATTTTAGTAGTCCAATCATTTTTTATTTAGCTCGGTAATCAATCAATTAACTAATATCGCCTTTTTTGTGAACGTTTTTAATAAAAATTTGATCAAGAATTTTCTGAGTTAATAAAAAAGGTTGAATTTATCCGTTCTGCAAAATTTTAAAAACAATTCTTAGATATTGGCAACGAAATGGTTACCTCCGATAAAACCAACTGATTTGCAGGCTTATCCTACCGTACATATATTTCCCGATGTGTATTAGAAGTACATAGTTTTTGAATGTCTTGCAGAAAGAGCAATTCTAGCAAAAAATTAGAAATTTAACATTATAATCTGAAGATAAAACTGTTTTTGAGAGAAAACTGATTTTTTTTCAGAGTTATTGAAATTTTACTCGTTTCGCTATGCATAGCATAACCTAATTATGTATTGTAGTATTTTAGCGTTGTAGCGGGTAAATTATCAATGTAATTTGTGTTAGCTGTCCCTTTTATTTATATATCACATATTTATACATTCCAAATTTGTTAGTCATTTCTAATACTAATGATTTTCTAAAAATATTTCCTGTGGCTCCAAAAGTTTATAAAATTTATGAAAAAAATAGGTATGTGTTACATTATTAAAAGCTTGAACAATCCCTAAAAATGTTAATTATTTGAAATAATAGTATATTTTCCTTAACTAAAAATGGTAAAATAATTTAGAATGATAAGTGGAATTCTGTCTTAAGGCAATTAGGGCATCGTGCCTTAAGGCAAATTGCTGGAACTTCCCGTACCAAAAATTATTATTTTTTTAAAAACGATTAACATTTTTGAAAAAAAAATACTTTGAAAAAATAAGATTTTTGAGAAACTATAAATTGGACAAAAAATTACTTTTTTTTGAAAAAAAATTTTTTTAATTTTTTTTTTGTTTTTTTTGAAAAAAAATTTTTTCTTTATTTTGACATATTGTGGAAGATCTCAACTTTTTAACTTCCCGTAGGGTAAGTTATAGTAATCGCAAAAAAATCGAAAATAAAAATTTTTATATATCTTTACGTTTCAGAGGTTTCTGAACATTTTGGCATACCTTAGAAAAAATGGATGTATGTGTGTGTGTGTGTGTGTGTGTGTGTGTGTGTGTGTGTGGGTGTGTGTGTGTGTGTGCGTGTGTGTATGTATGTGCGGATACAAATTTTCGTCGACGATTTCGGGAACACGGATCAACCGATTTGAATAATTCAAAAAACATTCGATTCGTATTGATAAGGAGACGTGCTGATTAGTTTTTGGCGAAGGCAGGTCTAGCCGTTCCGGAGATACGGGGCAAAAAGTGCCGAAAACGGTAACTCAGTTTTTAAGAGAACGGAGCGTCCGATTTTAATAATTCAAAAAACATTTTACTTGTATTGACAAGGTAAAGAATTGATCAAATTTTCATAGAGGCAGGTCTAGCGGTTTCGGAGATCTAACGAAAAAAGTAAAAAAAAATGCCATTTGGCGGTCAAAAATAATCATTAGACATATGCACATCAAATTTTCAGATATTTTATAGAGATTTTAACAATAAGTATAAATTTTGTCTATTTTCCTATGGGTTCCGTATCAATGTTTACCCGTTAGACAGCGACGCCGCGCTTACGCGCTTTATATTTTGTCTCTATGCAGTTAAAGCAGTACGATTGTTTTGGAAAACAAGTTCAGATCTTCCAAAATATGTCAAAATAAAGAAAACATTTTTTTTTCAAAAAAAAGAAATTAAAAAATTTTTTTTTTTTTTAAAAATTAAAGAAAAAATTTTTTTTTTTTTAAAATAATTTTTTTTTCAAAAAAAAGTTATTTTTTGTCCAATTTATAGTTTCTCAAAAATCTTATTTTTTTTTAAGTAAATTTTTTTCGAAGTAAATTTTTTTCGAAGTAAATTTTTTTCAAAAATGTTAATCGTTTTTAAAAAAAATAATTGTTGGTACGGGAAGTTCCAGCAATTTGCCTTAAGGCACGATGCCCTAATTGCCTTAAGACAGAATTCCACTTACAGCTAGTTTTCAAAGCAATCGTACTGCTTTAACTGCATAGGGACAAAATATAAAGCGCGTAAGCGCCGCGTCGCTGTCTAACGCATAAGCATTGGTACGGAACCCATAGGAATGTTAACAAAATGTATACTTATTGTTAAAATCTCTATAAAATATCTGATAATTTGATGTGCATATGTCTAATGATCATTTTTGACCGCCAAATGGCTCATTTTTTTTTACATTTTCCTCCATATCTCCGAAACCGCTAGACCTACCTAATTACCTACCCGTAGGGTAAGTTATTGTAATGGGCCGAAAATCGAAATTGAAAATTTTTACATTTCTCGACGTTTTGAAGGTTTCTGAACGTTTTGGCATACCTCAGAAAAAATTGATGTGTGTGTGTGTGTGTGTGTGTGTGTGTGTGCATGTATGTATGGATACAATTTTTCGCCCACGTTTTCGGGCGTACGGATCAACCGATTTAAATGATTCAAAAAGCATTCGATTTCTATTGATAGGGAAAAGAGCTGATTAGTTTTTGGCAAAGGCAGGTCCAGCCGTTTTGGAGATACGGAGCAAAGAGTGCGGAAAATAGAAATCGAATTTTTGAGAGAACGGAGTAACCGATTCGAATGATCTAAAAAACATTCAATTAGTAATGATTGGGTGAAGTGTTTATTAGTTTTTGGCAAAGGCAGGCCCAGTCATTTTGAAGATACGGAGCTAAATGTGTAAAAAATGGCAGTTTTTGAGAGAACTAAGCGTCCGATTCAAATGATTCAAAGAACTTTCTGCTTGTCTTAACAAAATAATCGATTTTGGAAAAAAAATTTTGTTCCATTTTTTTTTTTTTTTTTTTTTCAGTTTTTTGTATATCGAAAATATTTCAGATTTTATTATTAATTCTGACTATAGTTCTAATATACTTTACAAATAATTTCAACTCTGTGCAATTCAGTTTATATAATTCTTATAAATATTAAACAATGTTACAATATTTATAATAATCTATTTGAAAACATTCAGTATTCCTCGAACATTTCGTTATGGTGCGGGAAGTTCCAGCAATTTGCCTTAAAGCACGATGCCATAATTGCCTCAAGACAGAAGTCCACTTACAGCTAGTTTATAAATGTTATTAATCCTACGTCAGATCGTCAATTCCTTAATTCAAAAGACGTACAATTCGAGTTATTAAGCAACTTTGATATAATCGACTCTATAAATCTTAATCAAAATAAATCTATCAAATCTAACCAAGAATCAATCGATTTTCAATGTTTGTTCAATAACGTAAATTACAACGACACAATTGATGATAATGACAAGAATCAAAGAGTACAAAAAGTTTTACAATGCATAAAAACTAATCACATGACAAATCTCGAAAAAGATTCAATTTTAAATATTTGTACAAAATTTCATGATCTGTTTTATTTAGAAAACGACAAACTGACATATACAAATACGATTACTCATAGTATCCCCGTCGAAAATGACGAAAAACCCATATACATAAAACCCTACAGATTACCGCACGCTCATAAAACAGAAATTCACCGACAAGTTTCACAGATGTTAGCAGACGGTATTATTCAAAACTCGCGAAGTCCCTGGAATTTTCCTTTAATTATTGTCCCCAAAAAACCTGATACTGACGGAAATAAAAAATGGAGGATTTGCGTCGATTTCAGAAAATTAAACGCAATTACAAAATCGGACGCTTTCCCACTACCAAACATCACTGACATTATTGACCAACTAGGTAACTCACGATTTTTCACGACTCTAGATTTAGCTCAAGGCTTTCATCAAATTTTACTAAATAAAACTGACCGAGAAAAAACTGCATTTTCTACTGACTTCGGACATTTTGAATATAAACGGTTACCGTTTGGAGTTTTGGACTTAAGGGCGGACCGGCGACTTTACAGAGACTGACCAATACAGTTTTGTCGGGCATACAAGGAATTAGAACTCTAGTTTATATGGACGACATAATAGTTTACGGGAAAACACTTGAAGAACATAATACCAAGTTACTAGAAGTGCTAGAAAAATTACGACAATACAATCTAAAGTTGCAACCCGATAAGTGTCATTTTTTGAAACACGAAATTACGTATTTAGGCCATATTATCGGTGCACACGGTGTGTCTCCTGATCCTGATAAAATTTCCTCAGTAAAAAACTTTCCCACTCCTTCCAATCAAAAAGAAATAAAATTACCGCAAATTTATACAAAATTACTCCCGAATTGCATTACCTCTAACCGAATTATTAAAAAAAGACGCAAAATTTAATTGGACCCAAGAGTGTGAACTTGCATTTAATGAACTTAAACAAAAACTAATAAATCCACCTTTACTGCAGTATCCCGATTTCGATCGAGAATTTTCATTAACCACGGATGCAAGCGGTTTTGCATTAGGCGCGGTTCTATCTCAAAATGTCGAAGGAAAAGATTTACCAATTGCATATGCATCGCGAACCTTGCACCCCGCAGAAAAAAATTATTCTACTATAGACAAAGAACTTTTAGCAATCGTATGGAGCATAAAACATTTCCGACCTTACCTTTATGGTAAACCATTCAAATTGTACACCGATCACATGCCCCTTATCTACCTGTACAAATGTAAAGATCCAAATTCACGGCAAATGCGCTGGAGGCTTTCCTTAGAAGAATATGAATTCGATATAATTTATAAATCTGGATCATCTAATACGAATGCTGATAGTTTATCTCGCTCATTTTTTGATATTCAAGAATTAGCATCTAATGAAAATATTTCATCTATTCCTATCGATTCTAAACCAAAATTATCTCTTCTATGCAGATGCAATTTTAATTCCGAAAATAATTTTGAAAATTTTTTAAATACTATTAAAACCTCGGTTATAATTAATAACAATATCGAGGAATCGAATGAAGTTTTTCTCTCATGCCTAAAACATGAAGAGTCCGCATTGATATTCGTGATAAAAAACCAAACTCCCGATGATAAATTAACTAAATATTTCGATTTTTTCCAACATAGTAACATTAATAACAATTTGGCTAATTACGGAACACACGACTTTTTCAACTTAAACTACTCTCAAAAACAAATTTTTTACTCAATTGTAAATAACATGAATTCCCAGCCAACACTTGAAGATTTTTTCCATTGCCTCTTAAATCTAAAAGCTCATTTAATTCAAGAAAATATTAAATCCATTGCTATTGCAGCTCCGCACAATTTCAAAGTTTTTGCCACATACCAATAGAAAATTTTAGAATTTATTACGATACATTTTCAGAGACACCGACATAAAATTAAAAATTTATTATGACAAAATTATTGAAAACCTAACCCGGATGAGATAAGTGAGATTTTAAACCAATTTCATAGATCACAATATACGGGAGGTCATCTGGGCCATAAAAAAACATTCAGCAGAATACGTAGCATATACAAATGGCCAAAAATGCGAAAACAAATTAAATCATATGTAAGTAAATGTCCTGATTGTCAAAAAAATAAAGTATGTAAGAAAACAAGGCAACCTTTAGTTATAACAACAACAGCCCGCGAGCCTTTCGAAAAAATTTGTATTGATATTTGCGGCCCTTACCCCGTTTCTGACTCCGGAAATAAATATTTGTTGACATTTATATGCGACTTAACGAAATATGCAGGCGCCATCCCCATTTGTAATCAAGAAAGTTCGACAGTCGCAAATGCATTCGTTTCAGAAATTATTTTAAAATTTGGCTTTCCTAAGGAAATTCTATCTGATCAAGGCACCACGTTTACTAGCAATTTATTCAAGGACGTTTGCAAATTACTAAAAATTAAAAAGATAACAACTTCCCCGTACAGACCTGAGTCGAATGGCTCGTGTGAAAGAATCCATAGAGATTATGTTCAAAACTTGAGATCTTATATTAACAAAACCCAAACAGATTGGGACAAATGCATAAAATACGCAGTTTTTATCCATAATACAACTATACATAACGCGACAAATTACACACCTTTCGAGTTAGTTTTTGGTAGGAAAATAGAATTACCACTGTCTATAGCAAAACCTATATTTCAATATAACTACGACACTTACGTTAATGAGTTAAAATCGCGGTTATCGCACGCGAATAGTTTCGCTCGACAGAATTTACTGAGTAATAAAGAAAAAACTAAAAGTAACTATGATCAAAATTTGAATCCTGAAACCTTTGAGATCGATGAGTATGTGCTTTTGAGAGATGAAACTCCGTATCCGCGGCGATGCAAAAAACTTTTGCCCTTATGGAAAGGTCCCTTTAAAATATTAAAAACCGATAGTATAAATAGTACCATTTTGATCCATAATAAACATGTACAAGTGCACAACGACAAATTGAAAAAGTTTATACCAAACGAGTAAAGTAACATAATCTTTATCAAATTTTCTAAAAAAAAAAAAAATCTTATTATTGAATTGCATTTAATTAATTTGATAAATCTCATAGAATAATGTTAATTATCACATAAATCAAATTATCAATTAAATTTTATTGATTAAATAATAATAATAAAAATAATATTTCTTTTCACAAATAAATTAAATCTAAAATATGTAATGTAAATGTGAATCTAGAATTTAAAAAAAATAGTCCAATTTATAATATTAATGTTAAGGTTTAGCTAAGTGTTTTGATTTACTAAAATATAAATAAAAATTGATGTCTTTAGTTGTTATATCCATTATGCATCAACTCATAGTTATTAAGATAAAGATTTTAGTTATTAATGTACCAGTAAATTACAACCTGAAATTCGCTAATGTTATGTAATAAGCCGAGGACGGCTTAATTTTCACGATGGAGGTGTTGAGAATTGTGTTCTTTATAATTATAAATAATAGTCATAAGTAAATTCCTTTGAACGATGTATACTCCCAAGTAACGGTAAATGTTGCGAATATTTTGTATATCTGCCAGACAACCCTTAATAAAAGTTTATGATAGCTCATGTACCTTCGGCGAGCTATCATAAAACTAGAAATATTGGAAATATTTTAAAAATGTAAAAATATAAGTTAGTTAGTCCTGAACTCTTGAACAAACAACAACTGAAATATTATAATAAAGCGATAAATAAATTTTTGTATCTAAATAAATTCTTTGATTTCACACACTTCCCGAAGAGCTACAAATGTTCCAATTCTTGTATTCCAAAGTATTCAAAATAAAACCCTAATCTACTCAAGAATTATTAAAAATTGGTTACATTTAATTATTAATTAGTAAATTGATTACTAACGTCTCTTTAATATATATATATATATATATATATATATATATATATATATATATATATACAATATAATATATACAACATAAATGTATTAAAATAATGTATTACATTTTTTCAACTCTTTTGGTTCAATCAATATTTCCAAATACACGGTATTAACATTGTCTTTGAGTTATTATGCGTATTAAAATCTGATTAAAATATGATTCCCAAACAGAACTTAATAATCAAATTTAAAAATGAAGATTATTGTCTGATATTCATAAGAATTACATAAATTGAATTGCGGTTGAATTGTTATGACCCAACGCTTAATTAGTTAATATTAATAACTAATATATTAGGAAATTCTAATATATTAGTACGCACTACGTAATGAATCATATTCTCAATTGTATTGCATTCAACATAAGAATAGTCGCTACATTGTAATCATTCGCTACATATTATTAACTTCCCGCCGGGTAAGATATTAGTGCAGTAAACGAAGCGTTTTAGGTCTTTGGAAAAAAAAGTTTTTATAAAATCGTGAGTTTTCTGAAAATAGTTTGTACTAAAGTAGTGAATCTGCTAGAATCCATCAAGATGTCTATAATGAAGTGAATTCTAGATGGAATATGAATTACTTTAATTCTGGTGAAAATGGCGCTCATTAAACCATATGATTTAGAAGAAAAAAACTTCGTATATGCTTCTTATTTGCATGATAGCTTACTCATTTTACACGTAAAAAACTTGTAACTCATTTTAAAGCTTATGTTGAGCACTATAAAACCCAATTTCACCGAAATGCATAAAATGTAAAACCTCGACACTAGATGGCTTTAAATAAACTAAATAGAAAACGACTTTGCTCTTTCAAATCTTGCTTAATATTTTTCCTAGAACACTTTATGTAATACCGATATATTAAGATTTTTATTGACATTATTTTGTTCATTACATGATTTTCGTTAAAATGTATATTTTAGGAGATATTTGCAAAAAAACGAAGAAAAACGCCAAAAATATATGAATCTTTAGTGGCCAGTAGCTTGAAAAGCATTAGTTTTTTTGAAAAACTATAAAAGACATTTTTTCTTATAATTAGTTCTTCTATCGATTTCCGACGTTATTTTGAAAAAATGTAATTACACAATTGAGAAGGGGTGTCATCCCCCTGGGGGGTGGGGGGGTGATGGCGCAACCCGAATTGTTTTCACTTTTGAACTTGAGGGTAAGATAAACCTAATTCCAAAATTTCATTCAATTCGGAGTACAGTAAAAAAATTGAGAGGTTTCTCCCCTTTTTCCTCTCCGTTTACTGTACTATTTGGGAATTATCTAATATCGTCTGTCAACAATCAAGATTATTAAATCTAAACAACTTCACGCGAGACGTATAGTTCTCTGATTGTTTATATTTGTGTTTCTTATGCGAGCATAATGTCAATCATTATTCCTTTTGGAAATACACACGAGCTCGAGTAGGTATCCAAACATTAGTTAAATTCGAGGAATTTCGAGGAATAAAATTAATTAACGATCAGTGGCGTAACTATACGGTGGCGTGGGTGACAAAATGCCACGGAACCCCGACCTAAGGGGGCCGCGGCCGAGAAAGCGGAAATTTATTTTTACATTGTACATAAATTTTATTTCACTTGGAACCTATATTTTATATTTTTTAAGTTCTCCTTAAAGTTCAAAGTCGGAGTTGATCATTATAGCGTTATCAGAAATTCACATATGTCTTTTTATGTAAACAAATTTTAGAATTATTATTTTATAGATCAGTACCATAAAAAAAAATTTGTTCAGATTCTGAACCATTTGCCAGAAAAATTTAGTTTTCGATCAACTTTCAGAGGCGAAATAGGAAATTTTTCGGAATAGCAACTGAAAACAGTGAAAAAAGATTTAATTTACTAAATAGCTTATTGAAGTTGACATTTTATTTTTATTTCATTTTGAATATATGTAGAGTTCACGCTAGTGTTTCCTCAAGAAAAAGCTAGATTCAGTGTTAATATTTCTGAACCTTCTTCGGGATAATTATTTAATTTCAGTGATTTTCTAATCTAAAATTTCAAAATAACATATATCAAATTAACAGATATTTTATAAAGATTTTAATAAAAAGTACAAATTCTCCTTACATTTTGACGCGTTCCGTATAACCGTAAACGCGGCGCTTACGCACATCAAAATATTTCAAAATATAAAAAAATATTTCAAATTAAAAAAAAAAGTTAAAATTTTTCAAATAATTTTTAAGCTTTTAAAACATTTAAATTATGGCACGGCAAGTTTCAGCAATTTGCCTTAAGACATGATGCCATGTACCACTAGTTATCTTTAACTGAGAAAAAAGGGGGGCCTCGCAAACGAATTTCGCCGACGCCCACGCATGGTCTAGTGCCGCCACTGTTCATAGAAATATAAAAATGTCATACTTTGCTAAAAGATACGTATATTTATTTTCCTATTCAAGCATTTCCCATTATGTAATTCGACTCTTGCATTAGAGGAGCTACTAATACATATATGTATATAGATTTCACAACAGACACGCATTTTTAGAGCCTGTAAAACAACAAAGTTCAAAAATTCCTTTGAGTTTGCTAATTAATTATGAAATATCGCATTAATTTTGAAATATTGAAAATATTGCATATTTTAAAATAGTGTTTCATATATAAATACCAAATATATATAATAATATATACTTGAAACATAAACTAATTTTGATTGATGATTTTTTTTAAAAAAAAAGTGTCAGTTTTAAAAGTAGAAGTGTTTTTATTAACTTCTATATCGTTTGATATGTTGTTGAAATAGATAACTATTTAGTTTCAGAAATAATTATTTAGACGGATTAACGAAATGCGGCTCTTGTAATCGGATGTAGTCTATTGAAAATAGTTGGGTGATCTTACTAAAAACAAGTGTCAAAGTATGATTTGGAAAAGTCATTAAAATCAATATTTATGGGCTAAAGACTGATGGCTCGCAATGAAAAGATTCAGATTAATACATATAATAATGTTTCATTTCTCAGAAGTAAAAAGCTATATATTTTAAAATATTTCATACTAAAATATTCAACAATTATAAAATGTTATTATTTTACTTAAACAGTATAGAATTTTAAAAACTTCACGTGAACTAATTGATTTGTATGAAATTATCTAATTTAGATAATAAATATTTGTTTCAGAGACCGTATATCGATTTAATGAATTCAAATTTTTTTTCATATGGATCAATCGAGAACAAATCAAGCAAATTTCATAAAAATTCGGGAAACAAGTATCAATTTAAATTTTTTATTAAAACAATTATTAAAAATTAAACAATCGACAGAATAAGTGTAATGAAATAATATAAATATTTGCTCATAATATATAAAGACTCTTTCAATCGTCGAATTAGTTTAATAAGTCACATATTGTTTTATACGTTTTATTGCAGCAGAATTTAATATTTTAGAAATCATTTTCAATTTTTTTTTTTAATTATTTTTTGGATTTGTATTGCTCGATCGGAGGGGAAAATATGGTTTCTTATTTTGTAGAATCGGTGTGGAATAAATAAAAATAGTTTTTTTGTAAAATATGATTTCCGAAATTATTAATCATATTTTATAATATATCTACTTAATTAATAATAATAATTAATTAATAATTAATTTAATAATTATTTTATTTTAGTTAATAATTTATATTTGAAATTATATTAACAGGCGGAACAATTTTAATACTTGTTTGTTCTTTCCAAATATATTGGTGTCGCGACAATGATACAATAAAACGATTAATATTTATCTTCAATATTTGTTTTTTTTTCTTTCTAAATAATATGGTGTTATCATATAAAGTTTTAAGCATTTTATAGAGGTCTAAGTTAAGTATTCCTCTTAAAATCCAGGGTTTTCCAACGACTCCAAAAAATCATGTAAGAAAAAATTCTTTTGTTAATTGTTCGAAGTTTTGAATTCAGACCGAATGTATTTATATTTAGAATTATACACTATTGTGAATTTGAATTATAATAAAGCGTGGGTCCTTTGGTATCGTAAAAATTTATAAATCCACTTTAAATATTTGAATTTTCAAGTGTTTTATATATTACATGCGCAGGAAATACTTATTTTCAACATTATCTAATTTCATCTACTAATATTATATATCAATAAAAAACAAAAGATTTTTTTCAAGATACAATTTTTGAGCTTTTTTGCAATATGAAATCTTAACATTTGAGACTTTTAGTTTTTCATAAATTCCAAAGCGGTTTCACATTTTATATAATGCTTATATTTGTATTATTACAGAATTCATTTGGAGCCTTTTGAAACTTTGTTTGAATTTTAGATACATTGTTTGATAGGTATATATAATTATACATATTTTTATAATAAAATGTTGTTTTATTATACATTATCGATTCTGTTTGTTAGGTAGATTTTTTTGTCATACAATTTAGTCATGTTTCAATAGATTTATTTCAAATGTAATTAAAAGTTTAATTCAAAATGAATTTAAAAATAGGTTGTGATTTTGCAAATATTATAAAAATAGGAATCAACATATATAATTTGATCAAATTGACAAATAAAAATTTTGAAAATCATTTTGTGATTTAAGAAATAATTGTTACGTAGACCGTATTTTTTTTATTATAGTGTTGAAGCTCTTTGGTAATACAATTTATATTTATATATAATATTGTATAAATGCATACATAATATTACATATCTGGATGATGAATTTTTAACCAATTGCCTTAGCTACAATTATTAATATATAATGTGAAATAATTATGTAAATAACAATAAATACTCTATGCAAATTTTTGTAAGCTTTTTTAAATCTAATCTGCATTTCTTGTGTGAGATATTAACATATATTGTGTGAATAGTTTTATTTTTTAATTTTTCCATATTAAAATCTATGTTACTGTTTGGCTGGAGCAGGTATAATATAAAAGTGCTCTGTAGATAAATTTGTAAATTATTATTTATCAATAAAAGCTATATAACTATTTTTTTATACATATATATAATATATATATATATATATATATATATATATATATTTTGTAGAGTTTCGAACAAGAATCCAAAAATAATACAAAATAAAAAACAAGAAAAGTTTTTAAAAAACAATTTCTTTATTTAATTATTTGTTTATTGTCGACGTTTCGGAACTAGGTACGTTCCATCTTCAGGACATCTGTCAAGAAACATGATCTTGATGAGATTTTAGCAAACAATATGTTTAGGAAAAGAAAATAGATTTTTCTTTTTTTTAAATGATGAATTAATTGCAAAAAAATATAATAATGTACAGAAATATGATAATATGTTCAAAATGAAAATGATAAAAATGATAAAAATAAATGAGTGGATTATCAGAAGAGGATATTAAACATAATAGAAAATTTTTTGCAAGTTATGGAAATTTTTTAAGAAAAGGTTAATGACAAAGTTGAATTAATTACCTGTTCGGAACGTACCTAGTTCCGAAACGTCGACAATAAACAAATAATTAAATAAAGAAATTGTTTTTTTAGAAACTTTTCTTGTTTTTTATTTTGTATTATTTTTGGATTCTTGTTCGAAACTCTACAAAATATACACAAATCCAAGACTCTACCATTCAATATATATATATATATATATATATATATATATATATATATATATATATATATATGACGAAAATTATTTTTGTCTAACATATGCATCTATAATACTATTGAGTTTTGATTGAAATTAATTTTGAGTTTGAATTATGTTTATTTAACTTTCTTTTTCTGTTGTTTTGAAACATTTTGAACATGACAACATAAACATTTCTTCTTAATAATGAAAAGTTTTTAAATATATTTTTTTATTTTATTTTTAGATTGTCTTCTAAATATTTGATGTTACTAATGCATGAAAAAGATATAATGATGAAAATAATATGTGGAAGTAAATTTTTAAATGATACTGACATTATTTATGAAAGATATATGAAAGTGCAAACTGATTGATGTATACTATATAGAAACATTTTCTACAATTTTTATGACATTTATGAAAATAAATATATTTATAATGGTAATGAATTTAGGTTGAACTTAATTTTGATTTTAGCATTTTTTTTTCTATTTGTTGTTTTAAATCGCCTTGTAGATAAATCATCGCCTTTTAAATCGAAAAGTAAATAAATATAAATATACAATTTCTTTCTAGATTGTCTTCTGATAGTATTTAGTTTCTGGAATGCCTTATGATGTTTGTAAATTGTTTGGATTGTGTTAGTGGAAAATTTGGAAAATTTTTACTCTATATATGAATAAATCTTCAATTAAATTAAAAAATCAACTTAAATGCCTCTGGATTAAGTTTTGAATTGACGTTTAATTACAATTTTTTATATGCTCGTTCTTTTAGAAAACGCTGAACATAAAAGTTGATATGTAAAGAAATATGAAAGTATCTATTTTCAAGATTGTCTTCTGAATCTGTAAATCCTTTGAGTCTCGAAGGATAACGGATAGGTTTGTACTTATTAATCAGATATCTACTATGCCAAAAAGTATATTTTACAATATATGACAACAATAGCACTATAACTCAATACTAAATATTTTTATACACAACTTATATTTTCCTCAATAGTGTAAAAAAACAGTTCTTTAAAAATGTTATTAAAAAATTTATAAAATATTTTATACCTAATTAATTTTTAATGTAGAACTTTTTATAAGTTCAGTGACACTTTGATTTGAGATTTGTGCTTAAATTAAACAGATTGGCATTATTTTTGATAAAAAAAAAAAGGCGATCAGGAGAAAAATGCAAGAAAAAACAGTTAGGATCTTGTACTCATGGAAAAGAAGGTTGTCAAGATCTTGTAGACGATATTGAAAACATGATTGTTTTTTTTTATAAGTGATACACTGATATAAAAAACTCCATAATCGATTTCCGAAAATAATATGCAAATATAACAATCTGAACAATAAATTCGAAAGGCTTGCTTTCATTTTTAGACCTATGACATAAACCAGGTTTTTTTGATAATTTCTGAGTCAAAGTTTTAATGTGAAAATCTCATTTCAAATAGTTAATCATATTTTTTTCAAAAAATTTAATAGTATTCAGAAACTCATGAGTGTTAAATTTTAAAGATATACTAGAAAATGTTACATTTTTTATTTGTATTATAGAAGAAAATATTTTGTTTATAATTTGAAAGTGAGGACATGACCTTGTTGAATTTTGCTATTGTTTAATCTTGGTGCTCTTTTCTTCAGTAAATAATTATGAATTATCAGCTAATGTATACACTGAGATAAATAACTTCAAAATAATTGCAAATACCAATTTTTTTTGCATTTTTTATCTATTTGTCGACACATAGTTAAAAATTTCAGATAACTTTTCCTCTATGTGCCTTTTTATAAATTTCTGTAAAATTCAATTGTATTTTCATTGGTGCAAATTAGCTTTAGCAAACATAATAATCACAGAGATCAGTATATTGGTGCAGGTAATTAAAAAAAAATTAAAAAAAGGAGATTTTTAAAAAAAGAAATCAAGAAATGGGAGAAAATGAAACAAATAAAAAATATTTGACAAAACTTTTAAAAAAATAAAAAAGAAAAAACTTTAATCTCTTTTTTTAAATTTCTTTGTCATTGTTTTTGAGATATAAAAAATAGAAATAACAACCAAAACAAAAATTATAAAATGTAAAGAATATGTTTTTTTATACGGGTACTCATACAACCTCTTATTCTCATATTCTTTAAGAATTTTATCGGCATAATTGTTAAAATCTAATTTATCAAACTTATTAATTTTGTAATAAAATTTCTGTGTTTGAGGGTTATAAACCACCAATATTGGTACAGGAAGGGTTGGTACAAGTGTTGTAGTAAAACTAGGAAATGAATCTGAATCAATTGTAGCGAAAAGATATTCAAAAAATGGATATTCCTTTAATTTTACCAACTCTTCTGGCATATTCTTTACCTGTTTATAAAAAATATTGTTAGGTAAATTCATATGATTAATTAACATAGAAGTATAAGAATTATAGCTTGCTTTCCCAACAATTTTTTGTTTTTCGTTCTCATCTTCTGTTAAAATCACAGTTGGCACTGATTTAATATTCTGTTCCTCGCAATTACAAGTAGAGCAGTCTACGTAATGCATTTTCAAATTGACATTATTTCTTTCTAAGACTGAGTCTATTTCATCTATGTATCCTTCTATTTTCACACAGTGAGGACATTCTGGTTTATAATATTTTGTAAGGACAAACCCTTCTTTTTTTGGTAGATCGCAACTCTCTAATATTTCTGATAAAATTAGCTGTGCTAGTAAAATTAGCATATGAGTGTTTTTATTGTGTTTAAATAATATTGGTGTAACATATTTGTGTTAAACTGTTTTTATAAAACAGAATAACAATTAAAAAATAAATTAAATAATTAAATATTACAAATAAAAATAAAAATAAAAATAATAAATTAAAAATTAATTAAAAATTATATAAATATTTGAATAAATAAATTAATTTAAAATATTTCTCTTACACTATAAAAATTTATTCGTTAAACTTAATACCCAAGACTTTTCCTATCTTCGCACCAATCTTCTTGTCAAAAACATCTTGTCCCTTTTCCTACTTAGAAACCACAGCAACTGTGACGTTACACTTTTTGGCAAGATCTTCCTGTTTAAGGTTCAACTTATTTCTTGCTTGGGTAATCATTTTTCCTTCTTCAACTGTTACGTTCCTTTTCTCTTCATCTTCTGGTTTTGGTTTGTGAGCCTCAGGGGCTTTCTTTTTTCTTATGATTATTGGCTTGTCATTGTACATGGCTATGGGAAGAGTAAAAATTTTTTTTTAATTGTTAAATTATTTAACTTAATTGTAAAAAAATACACCAATAAAAAAATATAAATTAAATTAATAAAAAATAAATAATAATTTTAATTAAATATTTTTTACTAGAATTTTTTAATATTTATTTTCATGTTTTATTTGAATATAATTTATTTTATTTATAAATTAATTTGTTTTCTTTATAAATTAATTTATTTTCTTTATAAATTAATGTTTTAAATATTTTAATCATTAATTTATGCAAAACAGTTTATGCGTTTCATGCAAAGAAGTTGCTTACACAGAAATAAGAAAAGTTTTTTATTGCATAAATTGTTTCAAAGAAACAGTCCATAGAAAAATAAAAAGAAACATTCATTTATGTTCTATTCCTAAGAGAACTAGCTGTAAGTGGAATTCTGTCTTAAGGCAATTGAGGCATCGTGCCTTAAGGCAAATTGCTAGAACTTCCCGTACCAAAAATTATTTTTTTTTTAAAAAACGATTAACATTTTTATAAAAATTTTACTTCAAAAAAATAAAATTTTTGAGGAACTATAAATTCAACAAAAAATTACTTTTTTTTGAAAAAAAAAATTTTTTTAAAAATTTTTTTAAAAAAAAATTATTTTTTAATTTTTTTTTTTGAAAAAAAAATGTTTTATTTATTTTGATATATTTTGGAAGATCTGAACTATTTTTCAAAGCAATCGTACTGCTTTAACTGCATAGAGACAAAATATAAAGCGCGTAAGCGCCGCGTCGCTGTCTAACGGATAAACATTGGTACGGAACCCATAGGAATGTAAACAAAATTTATACTTATCGTTAAAATCTCTATAAAATATCTGATAATTTGAGGTGCGCATGTCTAATGATCATTTTTGACCGCCAAATGGCATTTTTTTTTACTTTTTTCGTTAGATCTCCGAAACCGCTAGACCTGACCTCATGAAAATTTGATCAATTCTTCATCTTGTCAATACAAGTAAAATGTTTTTTTGAATTATTCAAATCGGACGCTCCGTTCTCTTAAAAACTGAGTTACCGTTTTCGGCACTTTTTGCCCCGTATCTTCAGAACGGCTAGGCCTGCCTTCGCCAAAAACTAATCAGCACGTCTCCTTATCAATACAAATCGAATGTTTTTTGAATTATCCAAATCGCTTCATTCATGTTCCCGAAATCGTCGACGAAAATTTGTATCCGCACATATATACAAACACGTACATACATACATACATACATACATACACACAGCTATGTAACGCGATTGCTTTGAAAAAAAGGTCAAAATTTTCAGAAAAATTCTAAATATATTATTTTCAAAAATGTCTTTACAAATTTAACTTTTTCAATTTTTTTTTAAAAAATTTACTTTTTGGTACGAAATCTTCCAGCAATTTGTTTTAAGGCACTATGCCACGCGCCGTTAGTTCCCATTTTTACTACAATTTTCCTCAGTTGAAATTTTCTGTCCGGTACAGTTGGCGCGTTCTCCATTTTATAGATCAAGGATGAGCAACCCGCGGCCCGCCAAGCATTTTTCAACTACAGATTATTTTTCTAGATATTTTATCAAATACAGCTGTAAAGGCTAATTTTGATATCAGTCAAATACTGGTAAAAACTGTTGAAATAGCATTTCCTAATAAAATAAATATTAATTTAAACATTAGTTAACAATATTGCAAGAAAAATTGAGAACTTGTCGCGAGATTTAAATCATTATTTTTAGATATGAAAAAACAATTGTAGTAATTTCGTCATTTAGGTAATAAAGAATAATATCTTTTGATTTGCAGTTGCAAACACAAGATGTTTCACATTTCATTTTCAGGAAACGAAAATGTGAACAAATTTTAATTGTAATTCCAAATATTCAAAGCTAACAAAACAGCTGTTCTCATGTATATGTTTTCTTCGCCATTTACCATGCAAATTAGTACAGATTTAGAAAATGTATTTTTTCAGTAAACATCGCAATTTTTTATAAATCTCATGTCAGCCCTAAGAAATTTTCGCTTTTGAAAAAAAAAATCCAAATCAAATTATATTTTTGAAAGTACGTATGTGTGCAAACAATTACACAGATCCACAAAAGAAAAGTCGCTGGATAATAATTCATTCATTCAGAAAAAATGCTAAAAAATGGCAGTTTTTAGATGTGATTCTTGTGCCAATTTTTAATTTTGCTGCAATTACATTATTTCCGCCCTCAGTCAACAAATCTTTTGACTTAATTTTAGTTCAGACTTTTGAGTTTATGAAAAAGCTTCAATTTTATTTTAAAAGAAAAAGCAATTTATTTTTATCATGGGTTGTAAGAGCGTAACACTTTTTTTAAATTTTGTTCTTTATTTTAATTTTATTAATGCGGAATGGAAAACTACATACAATTCCAAATTTTCTTTATTTTATAATATTCATTTTAGTAGTCCAATCATTTTTTATTTAGCTCGGTAATCAATCAATTAACTAATATCGCCTTTTTTGTGAACGTTTTTAATAAAAATTTGATCAAGAATTTTCTGAGTTAATAAAAAAGGTTGAATTTATCCGTTCTGCAAAATTTTAAAAACAATTCTTAGATATTGGCAACGAAATGGTTACCTCCGATAAAACCAACTGATTTGCAGGCTTATCCTACCGTACATATATTTCCCGATGTGTATTAGAAGTACATAGTTTTTGAATGTCTTGCAGAAAGAGCAATTCTAGCAAAAAATTAGAAATTTAACATTATAATCTGAAGATAAAACTGTTTTTGAGAGAAAACTGATTTTTTTTCAGAGTTATTGAAATTTTACTCGTTTCGCTATGCATAGCATAACCTAATTATGTATTGTAGTATTTTAGCGTTGTAGCGGGTAAATTATCAATGTAATTTGTGTTAGCTGTCCCTTTTATTTATATATCACATATTTATACATTCCAAATTTGTTAGTCATTTCTAATACTAATGATTTTCTAAAAATATTTCCTGTGGCTCCAAAAGTTTATAAAATTTATGAAAAAAAATAGGTATGTGTTACATTATTAAAAGCTTGAACAATCCCTAAAAATGTTAATTATTTGAAATAATAGTATATTTTCCTTAACTAAAAATGGTAAAATAATTTAGAATGATAAGTGGAATTCTGTCTTAAGGCAATTAGGGCATCGTGCCTTAAGGCAAATTGCTGGAACTTCCCGTACCAAAAATTATTATTTTTTTAAAAACGATTAACATTTTTGAAAAAAAAATACTTTGAAAAAATAAGATTTTTGAGAAACTATAAATTGGACAAAAAATTACTTTTTTTTGAAAAAAAATTTTTTTAATTTTTTTTTTGTTTTTTTTGAAAAAAAATTTTTTCTTTATTTTGACATATTGTGGAAGATCTCAACTTTTTTTCAAAGCAATCGTACTGCTTTAACTGCATAGGGACAAAATATAAAGCGCGTAAGCGCCGCGTCTCTGTCTAACGCATAAGCATTGGTACGGAACCCATAGGAATGTTAACAAAATGTATACTTATTGTTAAAATCTCTATAAAATATCTGATAATTTGATGTGCATATGTCTAATGATCATTTTTGACCGCCAAATAGCTCATTTTTTTTACTTTTTCCTCCATATCTCCGAAACCGCTAGACCTACCTTCATGAAAATTTTATCGATTCTTCATCTTGTCAATACAAGTGAAATGTTTTTTGAATTATTCAAATCGGACGCTCCGTTCTCTTAAAAACTGAGTTACCGTTTTCGGCACTTTTTGCCCCGTATCTTCGGAACGGCTAGACCTGCCTTCGCCAAAAACTAATCAGCACGTCTCCTTATCAATACGAATCGAATGTTTTTTGAATTATTCAAATCGGTTGACCCGTGTTCCCGAAATCGTCGACGAAAATTTGTATCCGCACATACATACACACACGTACATACATACACACACACATACACACACACATACACACACACACACACACGCATACATCCATTTTTTTCTAAGGTATGCCAAAATGTTCAGAAACCTTTGAAACGTAAAGATATATAAAAATTTTCATTTTCGATTTTTTTGCGATTACTATAACTTGCCCTACGGGAAGTTAAAAATTAGAAAAGGTATTGAAAAGGGGAAAAAATTGTAACTGTTGCAAAAAAAGTATTAATTAGTAACAGTAGGCATTTCATTATCAAAATAATGTTTGATATCGAAATTGGCAAACTCAGAAGTATCGTAGAAACTTTGAGCTTTTAAAAGTTTAACGATAGTATTATGAAATTGACGATCATTCAGTTTCCTAATATGTAGTGGGAGTAGATTAAAAAGCTGTACTCCTCTTCCGTCTATGGTATTAAAAGATGTTTCCAGTTTAAAAGTTGGTCATTTTATAGTCAAATTTCTTATTTTATAATAGGAATTTAACATGGAGGATAGGTTGAAGCGTTCAGGATTATTCTTTATGAATGACAACGTAATTAGCAAAAATATACAGGGAACAGTGAGAATGTTATATTGTCGGAAAAGATTCCTACGTGAGGATAAGGAACTGAGGGAAAAAATTATTCTTAATGCTCTTTTCTGTATTTTGAATATATCCTTTAAGGATGATGAGAATCCCCAGAATTGTATTCCATAAGCGAGATGCGAATAGAAATTAGAATAATAAATCAAAAGAAGGCAATTTAAACTAACTTTTGATTTAAGAATTCTTAACATGAAACAGGTTTTAGTTAACTTAGGTACAAGTATGGAATGAATATGATTGTCCCAGTTTAAGTTTTTTTGTAATTGGATGCCTAGAAATTTTGAGACTGAGGAAAATTCAAATTGAATGCTATTGATAGTTAAAGAATTGATCTCATGACTTATCCTATTAACTGTTCGAAAAAACATAATTTGGGTTTTGTCATTATTGAGCAAAAGATTATTAGAATTGAACCAATTCGAAATTGACTTCATACATACATACATACATACATACATACATATATACACACACACACACACACATACATACATCCAAAATGTTTTTAAAGATATATAAAAATTTTCAATTTTTTTGCGATTACTATAACTTGCCCTACAGGATTAAAAATATTTGAATTCTTTAAATTTTATACTTAAGTGAAAATTTTTTTCAAAAGAAATAGAAGCTTACTTCAATTTAATAAAAGAAAAAAATGAACTAAATGAAGATTTGCTGTAAAAGATTTTTTAAACAAATTAGAAGAAAAAAATTGTGGTTTTTCTTCTAATGAAAAATCTGTTTTTTTTTTAAAACAAGAATCTTTTTTTATTTATTGATCTATAAAACAAAATTGTTTTAGAAAAGGAAATATAAAAAATTTAGTGACCAGTTTTATGTTATTAATGCTATTTTTAAATATATCCTTAATATTTTGTACTTCGGAATCATGGTCATTTTCTTGGGGTGATGGCGGAGTGAAGAACGCTGTTGATGCTGCTGCTACTGCTGAGCATATAGCTGCCGCGGCAGTGGATAGCATGGCTTGCACAGATGAAAATAAAACCTTTACAGTTGATTTGAAGGTACATGCACAGGATCTAGTTATAAGATCAATACATTCAATCGCAGAGTCCGAGTCCGTAGAGGCTTACTTTGGTACAATCATTGACGAACTAAACGTATTCTTGATGAAATTTAAAGTACAATTTCATTTAAATTTGGACGGTTACAACACAGATGATTTTATGGGAACAAATGCGGCATTTGACATTTCATGCGAAAAAACTTCGCCAGTAATTGAGAGGACTTCTTCGGCATTTTCTTTTTATTTAAAACAAAGTTTTACTGATAATATTGGTATCCATTTATTTATTTGGGCATGTCCATACATCTCATCCACCTCAGAATTAGAAACAGTTTATTCAAACCTTAGATGTGGTAGAGTCATGGGGGTATTATGGAAAGGAGCAGCAGAGACAAGAGCTCTGATCAAAGGAGTCATTCTTAATGCCCTAACAGGAAGTGCACACGCCTTTTCAGCAAGTGACGGATCGTTCGATGCCTCAGTTGGGCCTAGATTGTGTAAATATGTTAACCAATGCGTGGGAATGGATAAGAGTGAAATTGGACAACTTGTTCTTGGTACTGAATTAGTAAAATATACCGGAGCAGTTTAATTATTTAATAAAATTTAGATCTTCTAATTTTAAAATAATTTTGTATTAATTTCCTTTTTTAGAAATAATAATTTAAAAAAAATAAGCCATAATTATGAAAGTAATTTATTTGATCATCTTTTATTTTTTGAAAGTTGTTTATTGGATAAAAAAGAACATGGTAACTACGGATCTAACTCGATAACAAAGAATATTGAAATAAAAGAAAAGTCTGATAATACTAAAAAGAAATTTGATTTAGAAAAATTGGAAAGTATTTTTGAGCCTAGAGAGAAAAAAACAGTTTCAAAAAATTAAAACCTCCTTTTACAAAATAAGTATTTTAAATTAAACACTTTTTAAAAATACAACAAAAAATATTTAATTTTTAAGTTTATAATTTTTAATCCTTGAATTAAATTTGTAAAAAATTACATTAACTTTAAAAAAATAATAAATTTTATTTACTTGATTAAGAAATTTAATATGATTTTTCTTACAAATAAAATCATTTTATGAACAAAATTTAGAAAGATTATATGTTTGAGTAACCAATGCCATAAGTTAAGGTAGACTTAAGCTGTCAATAGAGTGCACAAGTATAGGTTTTAGTATGTATAAATTTACACTATCTTAATCTATACCTAATTATATAGAAACATATTTTTACATATATTTCTTACTAATACTATTTTTCTATCATATATAGATGATATATTGGTAAATCATTACTATCTTTAACCAAAAGAAAAGTTTAATTATCATAAACAATGTAAGAAATAAAATAAAAATGAATATTTTAAGGTAGAAAAAGACATATCTTTTTTAAAAAAAACTTTATTTAATACTCAAGATCATAAAAGAAAAGATCATAGTTAGAACAAAGTGTTTAATTATGAAAGCAAATTGAGTTGAGATACTTAAATGATTATTAAAGTAGTTTAGAAAGCTTTTATAAGAAAATTAAATTATAAAAGACATTATACAATAAATACTTATCTTTAATCTTTGTAAAAAAAAGATTTTTTAATTGTTTATTCTACAAAACTAAAAAATATTTTTTAAAATTTTAACTTTTCTTGATTGAATTTCGTTCAAAATAGTGAAATTATCAAAACAAGAAAAAGATAATTCAGTTAAAAATATCTAATTCGTGAAAATTATTTACTTTAATTTTTAGGTAAAAAATTAAGATTTAAAATAATACTTTCATTTTATTAAATTCATTTGTCATATACTAATGAAAAATACACTGTAATAAGTTATTTTATGTATAAAAGTATTTTTTAGTAAATAAAGATTTGTAATTAATAAAGTAGTAAAATTTGATTGACAAATATTTGAAAATTGAAAAATATTTTTTAATCACTGGTCTTTACAAAGATATAAAAAAATTTTTTAGTGCTATATGAAAAATCCTGGTGTAATAGAAAAACCTACTAATATAATCAGAGTAATTATTGGGACGTACGTTTATGAAATAGAAGAAGAGGAAACGTTATTTGAAACATCTTTATTAAAAAATGCAAACAATATAAACGTGTTTGCAAATAATCAAACTGAGAATAATGGCAAAAGTTATGATCAGATCATATCCGAAACAGAGCAATCTTTTGTTTCTATGTCAAGTTCAAAGAATAAAGAAGTAAACTTAGAATATTCTGAGATAATTAACACAGATACAGAATTGGATCAATGTGAATCTGAAGTATCTAAAAATATAACACACGCAAAACCTTATTTAAATGTCTCATTATTCAAAAAATAGAAAACAACTTATCAATCCAAAGAGCTAAAATACTAAAAAATGTGTTATACCTTTATTTTGCAACTGTGACTGATGCATTAATTTTTTATACCGAAAACAAATGTAATCATTCGATGTCATTTGAAAATAAATATGCATCTGATAGAGAGAAGAGCGAATTAAAATACTATGAAGAAATGGTAAACGTGGAAGTTAACAGAGACATTTGTCCTAAAAAAATGATAATCAAACAGAAAAAATCAAAGTTTTAGAAAATATAAACAACAATTTAACATGTCATTGGAAAGTAATTCAAATTATATGAAAAATGAAGTTTTTAACGAATTTAACGATAGAATAGTTTTCTTTGGTACTATTTTTAAAAAGATCTCAAACCAAGAACTTGAATCAATAGAAGAATCATTCAAGCAAGGTGATTTCGATTGCATCCTAAAAAATGCTAAAGAACTTTGTGTGGGTGTTCAATCAAACATTTTTATGCAATATGTTTTGAAATCCATCAACCAGGACCAATTAAAATTTTTGATAGATGAGTTAGAGTATGATATTGGACCAATATCAGCCACAAAATACGGAGCATACGTATTCAAACAATTTTAAATTTAGTAACAACCCCAAATTTACAAAAAATTAGTTGTTGATTACTTTGAGAAATATGCACCTTTACTGATTTCACACCCACTTGGCAATTATTCAATCCAATCATTAAAAAAATACGATAGAAATTTTTTTATTTCGCTGATATTAGATAACTTTGAACCAATAATACAAACCAATATTGGACTTATTCGAAAGTGTTTAAAAAATCAATAGACTTATTCGAAAATACTAAAGATAAATTAGAATACGCCGTTGATCAATGTGAAGAGCCATTAAGAACTAATTTAAGAAAAATAATTTATAAAGAAGATCAATGCGATTCAGATTAATTTACATTTACGCTGGAATTAATTAATGAATTTTAATTTTATAATTTTTAATTTTATGGATTCAGAGAAAAAAGCTAAGAAAATCATCAGTTATTTAAACATTCCTTTTGAAAAGTTTTCTGATCAGTTATCAGCGTTAGAATCTTGCTTGAACACTGAAAGCTAAGAAACTTGTTTTTTGATACCTAATGAGCCAAACCAACAACTTCCAGAGGTGTTTTTAAGGACTAAATTATTTTATTTTTAGAGTTTATTAAATTTATTTTTTAAATTTATTATTAGATTTTACTAAATTATTTTATTATTAGAGTTTATTAAAAATGATTTAATTTAAATGGATTTTGGGTTTTGAATTCTACTGTTCAATTTTTTCTTATTTAAAACATCTTGGATCTCTAGATTTTAAATGCAAATAAAACACTAAACTATAAAAAAATAATATCTTAATTTTAAAATAATCAAAATCTTGATTTTTAAAATATTGAGATTTTCTAGAATTCTTCTTAAAAATTTGATAATTTATTTGCTGCAATTATTTATTTTTAAATTACATATTATAAGGTAAATGTCAAAGATATGTGATTTATATGATTAATTATGAACATACTCGGATTTAAATTTAGAGTATTTAGAAAAGTAAAAAATTCTAATAAAATAATTTTATTGTTTAAAATTCTCATTAAAGACATTTCACATTCTCCAATTCAACCAAAGCAATTGATTCTAATCGTTTAAAATTTTATTTAACTTTCATACATGGAATTTTTAAATCTTTATTCGATCGGCAATGTAATTAGAAAAAAGATATGCAAGAAAAAATAATCTATATATTTCATAGTTTTATACTGATTGACAGATTTTTAATTTATATCTCAAATCATAAATTTTATTTTCATTTAAATTAAAACCACATTATAATCTAGTGAAATACTTTTAAGACTTGACTTACCAGATTATACTTATTAATAATCCCCAATAAAACTTCAAACAAAAATATTTTGTTTTTATTTTGAATCAAACATGATATATCAAGATTAAAAGTAAAATATGGTAAACAGAAGCGTTTAAAGCTTTAAAAATATAACTTATCTTATAATACAGTTTTTTTGTTTTTTATCATCCAGAACAATCAAAACATTTCACACGGAATGTTTTTACTTTCTTCTTTTCAGTCTTATAAAAACAAATGTACCTTAATCACAAGGATAACATACTTTTTAGGTATTTAAAAAACAAAAAGTTTTTAATTTCACACGTATAAACCAAAGACTCTTAAATATATATTATATTGTTTATCATAAATTTTAATATAAAATACTTCAACAACTTCTACCCTAATAACTTGATTTGAATAAAAAAATTATGTTATGAAATAGATAATAAATATATGAATAAATTTTCATATTTGTTGAGACTGTTTTATAATTTTTCAATTTGAAATTTGTTCTTTTAAGAAAAATAAATGAAAGAACAGCAAAGTTATTTATTTTTTTCTGAAAAGTCAGCCATCGACCATTATATGCAAATAAACAGAAGAACAGACTATTAAATATACTTGTGTTTAATTTAAAAGAGATTAAATTTAAAAAGAAAGTATTAGATGAAAAGTTTTACAACAATTATATGAAATAATAACATTTCATAAAATTTTAAATGGTAAATTTAAGATTCTAATTTTTTGAATAGCTTTACTACTGATCTATTTTTATATTTTACAATTTTCTTATAGTCACAGGAGAAGCACGCAATACTTGTATCTTATAGTGCTATAACCTTTAAAATGCATGCAAATATATGTCGTTTATTTAAATTTTAATGATATATAAAGATTTGATTTTGCTATGTAACAATGACAACGAATACAAAATAAATGATAAAATTATAAAAGAATTGAAGCTTACTTTGGGTTAATCAATAAAATTAATTTATTCTTACTGTTTTTTATTCTCTTTTTGTGATTAATTCTTTTAAATCTTCTAAATTCTCTTCTTTTTTGATAAAATTGTCTTCTTCTGGTTCAAACAGTTCGAATGATTCCCATTTGGTGATCATTTCATCAATACAGTCATCCCAATTGTCTTTTTCTTTCATAAAATTGGTATTAATAAACATTAATAAAGATTCGAAAAATTAAACTTGATATTATAGGTTTAAGTAAAATACACAAAAACAAATAATATTTAAAATAAAATCTTTAACAAATAAATACTGTATCTGTACATTATATAGGATTATAAATAGTATAAATATTATTTTTTCAACAAATATGATTATTTTACAAAACTGAAAACATATAATACCCTTCAAACTTTATTAAAATATTTAAAGATTATTAAGCTTTAATTTTAATTATATCATACCGATTGCTTATAAAATACCTCGATGCTTTGAGGCTAAAATATTTGTAAATGATATAGTGAAATATTTTAACAGATGAGCACAATAGCTTGATAAATTAAAAACTATTATATTATAGTAAATGTTTTCATTGTAAAATCTTATTATTAATATTTGAGAGAAATATAAAAAGAGCGATTTGTTTATAAATACATAAATTCTAAATAAACTAGATTTTTGAGAAGTGTTATCGACCAAACTTCGTATACATCACTCAAGTCTCTTGTATAAAAATACAATTTTTGTTAATATTTAAATTATTTTTCGGTGTTGATAAAATATCATATTATAGATATTTATTTATTTATTTTTATGCATGTTACTTTTATTAAAATTTATAATATGTTTAAAATATTTTTTTTATTAAAAATGGTTTTATATATGTAAATAAATTTAAATTTTTATATATGTCGGCGTTTCAAGATATATTCTTAAAAGGTCAGTAAAGTGTATACGTAAAAGTGAATTTTGTTTAAATGCTAAAGCTTTAGTAATCACATATTGATTACAATTATTAAATGATTTATTTACAATTCAAATAGTATTGTAGTTTTTTATTCTTTGTATTTATGATAATATATTTATAAAAAATTGTCATCATAACTCTTTAAGATTCTAATATATAGATGCTATACAGATGATATTTTATTCACTTCCATAATGCGTTTAAAAATGAACATCCTAGTTTCATGAAATACAACAATCAAAAATGAAAATAAAAAACAACCCAAAAAAAACTTTTATTCTATTATAAATTGAAAGTAAAAATTCTTGCGCTTTTATAGTAAATTGTATGATTTAATAGCTTAACTAAAAATTCAATACAAAAATAATTTTGTTTCTATAAATATTTTGCAAATAAAGTAACGTGTTTTTTATATAAAAGAGTGGTAAATTTAAATAATAATTGACTGACTTAAATATTACAAATATTATTATTAAACTTTATACATAATAAAAACATCGGTTCCCTAAAATTTAACAATATGATTTTAATTAGTTAACATAAAAAGATTTTTTACCAGGGAATAGTTTCATTTTGTTTTTATATTTCTTTGCTTTTCACAAATAAGTGCATAAATAAAATGTCATTCAATTTATAAACATTTTTTATTTGAAGTTTTTTTTCTAATTATTAAATTAAATGAGACTATCTAATGAATGTATGTTTTTTGTACATAAACTTAGAATAACACTTTTTATTTCGTTTTGCATTGTTATTATCTAAGTATACTTGTAACTATTTTTATTGAATTGAAGACGCAAAATTCTCTGCTAATAAAAGCAAATAAATAATAAAAACTTCAAATATATATAGTTTTTTTGTAAAAATTTTTAAAACTTAAGTAACATGAAAAAATATCCTCAAAACATTCTTAGTTAATTTTTTAAATCATATTTTTGTAAAAAACAAATCTTTATTTCTATTTATAGTTTTTTCTTCAAAATCAAAAACTTAATCCTAATATAATAATTAAACACAAATAAATAGAATAGTTGCTAGATAAGCCATGTATGTTTTTTCTACAAAATATTTAGATTGTTGTAAAAATATTTTTTTATGGGTTGTTTTTTAGATTTTATAGTGAAAAACTTAGTTTTAGAATTTCAAAAGATAATTTAAATTTTTTTTAATTTTAATATATTTAAATACATTTTAATTTTTAGGTGTGTATTAATTTTTTCAAAGTTTTTAAATGTATAAGAACTAAAATAATGAAAAAATAATAAACAATAACTAATATTAAGGTTATTATATTATTTTGTATTGAATAAAATTTTATCTGTATTTAAGCAATCTAATAATTATCAATCTGTAAAGTTTGTAAATTTAAATCATAATCAGCACAAAAATAATCTTTAATAACTTTTAAGATTAAATTAACCGATTTTAACATTTATGCTGTAATTAATAAAACAAATTTTACTTTTTTTTGTTAAAGTATAAAAATTTATTTGCTTGAAACTATTTACTTCAACAAATTAATAAATCTATTTGATTATTATAAATTTAAAACATAAAGATAATAAAAAGGTAGATGCTAATTTTATCTGTATTTAAGCAATCTAATTAATTATCAATCTGTAAAGTTTGTAAATTTAAATCATAATCAGCACAAAATAAATCTTTAATACTTTTAAAAGATTATTAACCGATTTTAACATTTATGCTGTAATTATTAAAACAAATTTTACTTTTTTTTGTTAAAGTATAAAATTTATTTGCTTGAAACTATTTACTTCAACAAATTAATAAATCTATTTGATTTATTTATAAATTTAAAAACATTAAAGATAAAATAAAAAGTGAGATGCTAATAATAAAAATGATGAAATTAGAATATAAAATATGCTATTTACCAACACAAACCTGCAGATTTGATTTAAAATTTATACTCGTATGCTAACTAGTCCTTAAATCTGTTAATAAGGTAATTTGGACTTCAATGATTTAATTTTAACATATTCTATATTTTTTTCTTGGAGGTTTTCTAAAATATGTTAAATTTATAAATATAAGTATTAACCTACAATTTAAATTTTAATAAACCGTTATTTTTAAAGATAGAGGTTTTTAGAATTTTGATTGTTGGTAATAAGTCACTTACTTTAGTAAAACCAACAAAATATTCTTCTATGAAAAAGGTATTTGTTTTTTGTTTATCTTTTTAACTATGAGGTTGTCATCGATATAAATTATTTTGATCTTGTTTCATCTTATATCTATCTTGTTTTTAAAATATCATTAGGTCGTATATGGATAAACCAACAAAAGAAATTTTCATGATTGTATTTTAAATAATTTAAAACCCACTAATGCTGAACTAATATTATAAACTTTACATATAAATTGTGTTTTTTATAAATAGTATTGATTCTGTTTGTATTGGTACCTTATATTTTTTCATTTTTAAATTAAAACAAAAGTCATCTAGACTTCAAACAAATGTTTCCGTAATGTTTTAAGCTAAAAATTTTGTTTCTAAAATATTAAAGTTTATCATAAACTTATTAGATTAACTCAGATATTTTTATATAACATTTATTTCCAATGAAGCAAAAGTTTGTAAAAGAATTTATAAATTTCTAAAACAATTAAGATAAATTAATTGAAATCCTATATATATATATATACTTTCGATTTTTCAACTTTTTGCTTGGTAAAAAAAATGATATGTGATTTACAAGTTTATAAATTAAACCCCTGCTTTTTTTATTTTTTAAAATATACCAGGCTGAAATTTTTATATCTTTTATTTATACTAAATTAACTAAAGAATGGTTATTATTATTTAAACATATTGGTTTTTGCGTTACGATTTGTAATTCGCTTTATTTTTTTTTTTATTTTAAAATACTGCTGTTACAATGTATTTTTAAATAAAGATAAACACTAATAATAAAAAATTTTTTGATATTTAAATATCCAGAAATATTTTATTGACTCTATTTTTACATTCTAGAATAAACATGTCTTACGTTAATAAAAAACAGTTATATATTTATAACCTAATAAAAAATTTTAATTTTAAATAAAAATTCGTAAAATTATAAAACTTTATATTTGCAGTGGCTATTTAAATACTAAAGGCTTTTTATTCTTTTGCCCCTTATTCAAGACAATATTTTATATTAATAAATGCGTTTTAATAAATTTAATTAATGACACATAAATATTGCAATGAGATATTTAAAGGCAAGAATATTATTAGCTAGATTATATTCTTCTGAATGTTTTTTTACTAGCACAATTTAAACATAAAATACTAGATATAATATTTTAAATCTTTAATAATTCTTCGCAATCTAACTTAATTATCTATATGACTTTGCTATGCAACAAAGATAACATTTTAAAAGTGAGTTACTATTTTAGTATTTTTGAAAATAAGAAATTTTTTTGAGTTTTTGGTTATTAAATACAAATTATTTGTTTTTGTTGAGTATTTTGTAATTATTTTGAAATTTTTTGACAAATATCAAAAACATATTTATCGATATCATATTTATTTTTAAAATTACACTTTAATTATCGTTTTTTATTTAAGTTTTTTAAGATACAGACATGATTTATAAACAAATGTTCAAAACTAATATTATTACACATCATTTAGGTTGAGTACCAAATTTAAAACCAATTTATTTCAAAAATATTATTTTTATACAAAAAAAATTTTAGATGAATTCAATAACAATACAATTGATATAAAAGTTATTATTTTATTTGACTACTAATAAAAAATTATTTTGGGTTAAATTATTAGAAAATTAATTTTTTATTATACTTTATAAAACCATCTTAAGATATACTTTAAAATTTAAATAATACTTAAATGCTCGAAATAACATACACGCTTCTGACTGTGAAGTGCCATGTGTCTCTTCAAATCCTTCGATTGAGTAAATTCCTTATTACATACTTCACATTTATAGGAATGCTCTCGTTTATGAATCAGCATGTGTTTTATCATATGACCTCTTACTGTGAATGTCTTTTTGCATATATTGCATTCATGGGGACGTACCCTACTGTGTATCAGCATGTGACTTTTCAGATGACCTGATTGTGTAAATTTCTTTTTGCATATATCGCATTCATGGGGACGTACCCCACTGTGTATCAGCATGTGACGTTTCAGATGACCTGTTAGTGTAAATTTCTTTTTGCATATATCGCATTCATGGGGACGTACCCCACTGTGTATCAGCATGTGACGTTTCAGATGACCTGATTGTGTAAATTTCTTTTTGCATATATCGCATTCATGGGGACGTACCCCACTGTGTATCAGAATGTGACGTTTCAGACTACCTGATTGTGTAAATTTCTTTTTGCATATATCGCATTCATGGGGACGTACCCCACTATTGCAAACGTCACATTCATAAGTTGATGTTTCAACTAACTCCTGTTTGACTTCTTCTTCAATTGTAACCTCAGAATTCATGAATCTTTCTAAACACGTATCACCATCTTCAGAACACGATTCAGATTTAACAGTAACATCATGATCATCAAATCCATCCTCCATTTCGAGTTTAATGTCTTCTGGTGAATATTCTGGTGGTTCAATTTTAATTGCCTGATCATTCATAGACATAATTGTTTCCTCCGACATGGCTAGTGCTAAAACTAAAATGTTTAAATAAGTTTACCTTACAATAAAAGCTTGACAGAAAATATGTTACAAGAAATACTGGCATTCATGTGCACTGGGCATTAATTTTGATAAATATGTTATTATAATAATGCTCACTACGTTTGTTTTATATAAAAGTAGTTATATAATTTATTTTAGGCAGTTTTTTTGAGATGATATATTTAATTATTTAGAACTTCAAAATAGTAAGTAAAACATATGAGTATTTCGCATCGAGGTCTCTTTGCTTGACAAATATTGAATGAATCTAAAAAAAATTGTAAAATCGATTTAACATTATAAAATAAATTATAATGTTGTATTATTTTATATTGTTGACAATCTCTACTCATTGTTTTATCTAACATATCGCAGAATAAATTAAAATAAAAAATAACTGTTTTGATTGTAAATTTTTGTAAGAATGATTCAACACTATAATATAATTTAAAATCAAATTATGATGTTATCCCTATATTACATTTTTTTGTATCAACATTGAGACATTTAGTTATATGCTTGTCATAGTATCATCATTGAAATAGTAAATCAAAATTATAAAAATTAAAACATACCTGATTCAGATAACTACACAAAATCACCTGATGTTCACAAATGCCTATATCAAATCATTTCTGATAACATCCCTGTAATAAGAATAGTAAGGTTATTATTGGGCAAATGGTTATTGAATTAATGTTTATTGAATTGAAAATCAGTGATTTCATGTATCAACATGAGACATTTAGTTATATGCTCGTCATAATTTCATCATTTAAAGAGTAAATGAAAATATAATAATTATAACATAGTAACATAAGATAAGAGTGAAAAATAAAATAGAATACAAAATAATGGAAAGTTTTCCATTGTAATGATATCCATATAATTGTCATAAAATAAAAACAAACTAGTTGGTTTGGTATTTAGCCTTGGGGCAAGTAACATGAACTTCCCGATATGTGAAAATAATCGACTTAATCAAAAAAAAATATGTAAATAATATACTTCATCAATCCTACTTTAAAAAAAAAACGATAATAATTTTAGCAAAGTTTGACGAATTTTTAAAATTAAACTACTTGTCGTAAGGCCGTAATATTGCAGTAAGTTCTATAAGACCATGATGTATATCGTCAAAAAAAGTTTCATGAAAATCGGCTTAAATTTTTTTTTCAACAGTTAATTACAAGAAAACGGCTCGGTAGATTTTCACCTAAAACTAATCAGCATCATTCCCAACTAATATCTTTCGAACCGTTTTTGATTTTTTAAAATCGGTTCGATAGGATGAGCTTAAATATGGACGAAAAGTTTAACACTTTTTTTCAAATTGCAAAGAAACGGCTTGGCAGATCGTCGCACCAAACTGACAAGCGATAGTCCTTAGCGAAATACATCAAATGGCTTTTAAATTTCTAAAATCGGTTTAGGCGTTTTTGAGAAAACGTCGATCAAAATTTGACAAATCCCAAAAAAACGATACCAATTTTTGCAAATTTTGACGAATTTTCAAAGTTTTTTTTTAGAAAACTTTATTGCAAAAAAACGGCCCGGCCGATCTCTAGCAAAAACCAATCAGCACGATTCCCAACCAATATCTTTCGAACGGTTTTTGAATTTTCTGTGATTTATTAAGAAACGGCTTGGTCGATCGTCGCACAAAACTGACAAACAGTAGTTCTCATCGAGATACATCGAATGGCTTTTAAATTTTTGAAATCGGTCCAGCCGTTTTTCGAGAAAACGTCGATTTACGGCAAAAAATCTTTAAAATCTCTCTTTTTCCAAATTTGGTCTCATTCGATTCAGAATGGCTTGAAACGTCGAGAGAACATAAAATTGGCAATTCGGATTTTTTGATGAACACAAACTTCTCCTTCGGGAAGTTAAAAAACATGATACAAATTTTTTTTTCCAAAATCAATTATTTTGTTAAAACAAGCAGAAAGTTATTTGAATGATTTGAATCGGACATTTAGCTCTGTATCTTCAAAATGGCTGGGCCTGCCTTTGCCAAAAACTAATAACCACTTCTACCAATCATTACTAATTGAATGTTTTTTAGATCATTCAAATCGGATGCTCCGTTCTCTCAAAAACTCGATTTCTATTTTTTGCACTCTTTGCACCATATCTCCGAAACGGCTGGACCTGCTTTTGCCAAAAACTAATCAGCACATCTCCCTATCAATAGGAATCGAATGTTTATTAAATCATTCAAATCGGTTGATCCGTGCGCCCGAAAACGTGGACAAAAATTTGTATCCATACATACACACTCACATCCATTTTTTCTGAAGTATGCTAAAATATTCAGAAACCTTCAAAAGGTCAAAAAATGCAAAAAATTTCGATTTCTATTTTTGGACGATTACAATAACTTACCCTACGGGAAGTTAATAATGATAATAAAATTAATAAATGAAACTTGTGAATAATAATATTATTAGAAAAACAATAAAGTGCAATAAAAACAATAAATAAATAACAATAAATATAACAAAAGAGCAGCATTAAAAATAATAAAACAACAAAGTAATAATAATAAAATAAATTATCAACAAAAAAAATCCAATGATCTATAAATATAGATTTAAAAAAAAGTCTATATTATCTTTAAGTCTAAGAGAAGTTACGGTAAAATTTATGATAGAAAAAGTTGTAGCTCATTTAATCACCTTTAAAATAGTGTATTAAAAGTTCTGATAAAATCAGAATTAAAAGAGTAATAATCCAATTAATGCGGTGGATGGTGACGGAGTGCAAATTATTTTCACTTCTGAACTTAAGATAAGGATTAGCCTATTTCCAAACTATCACAGTAAAAAAATTCACAGAGCAATAATTTTGTTGGTCGTAAGTTGAATAGAGCACATGTAAACAGAATTTATAATAAACTTAAGCAATAATGTATATTGATTGATTTATTGGAGAAAAAAATATAATTTACATATTAAAATTACTAAAAGCCAGTTAAAATATAGTACGAAATTATAAAAATTATAGGCAACATTATTGAAGCAATAATTATAAAAATAAAAGGTGGTAGAAGAAAGCAAAGGTGATATTGCACCTTTGCCGCGAATGCGGCAAAGAATATTAATTCTTTCTGAATTTGTTGTACTTTTTAAAAGATTTCAATTTTCAACACGTGTATCTTATGTTAAGACCATAAATCACAAAGGCAGACGATCATTTTTAGTGCGATAAATTTGGAAAATCAATGCTTTAGTCGTGAATAAACAAAAAATCATTCATTTATGCATCCACATCTACAGGTATGACTAAAAATACTATATAACCCTTAAATGCAATAGAATAAATTGAGCTATTGGAAATAAATTTGTTCTATAAATCGCAGTGTATAATTTTTAATATACAATTTAATTGAACATTTTTTAATATTTGTTAAATGAATAATTAAAGTGTTATCTGTGGGAATTGAGAACAATCATTTTATTTGAAACAGTTCTACATTAAACATCACTCATATATTGGTGTAAATAGTATTTCAAAAAACAGTAATTATTATTTTTAACTAAGCAGTAAATATTAGTATAAAATATTGAAAAATTTTAGACGTGGGTACAGAACAACGTCTGTCGGGTCAGCTAGTATATATATAAATATTTATAAATGTGTGTACGTATGTGTGTGTGTGTGTGTGTGTGTGATACCGTACGCGTATATATGTTTAATAACGTGCTGTTGAGTGTTGAAATGAATATATATTTGTATATATATATACATATATATGTATATGTATATGTATATTGTTACGAATTCCTTTTATTTGTTACGAATTCCTTTTATTTCTTTCTAATCCTTATTTTATTGTCAGTCAGTTAAACTCACTGTTACCTTTTATCGCGTACTGCTGAAAGATTATTTAAATTTACAACTACAAGTAATGAGAGGCGTTTGTTCGTAACTTAATTAACAAACCTATATTTAAACATAACAATCCTTTAATCTAAAACATTTCTTATTCTAACATGCAACTTATTCTAGACTTATCTTTAACCACGGCGCAACCAGTGTCCATCACATGTCCATACATCGGGCCCGATTAACATAAATCACTTAACCATCACCTTTAGGTATTTTCACTAAGTCTACTTTCTGTTTGGGGACAGTCTCCGAACGCTGTCCCCCCATGATGTCCTCTAATCTCACATTCAATACATTTTATTAACACTTTCGTGCGCTGGACCGCACGTTTGTCGACACTGAGGCCACGCCGGCAACTCTCAACCCCGACAACGACTACCTCAAGACTACCACCATTTCTAGACTACTACTAGACTGTTAAAACAGACAACTCTCAGCCCTCGACACACTCCTCATCAGGGACATGGTGTTTTTATGCATATAGGGAGAGGGGTAGTTGTGTGTTATTTTACATCCGTGTGTGGGTCCTCACCCACACATTCGTAACAATATATATATATACATTACATATAAATAAATAAATATATATATATATATATATATATATATATATATATACATTACATATAAATAAATAAATAAATAAATAAATATATATATATATATATATACATATACAGGTTCTTTCAGATGGTAAAATATTATAATAAAGTTGTTCTTGGTCGTCCATCCAATAATTGACTCGTTAAAATTTCTCCAAGCTTATAACATGTCTCTTCATTTATTTCATTTTAATTTAATAATGTTTTTAATTTAATAGTTATTAAAAGTCGGGCCTTATAACTTGCTATAGTAACTGGTTTCATTATATTATGCCATTATACTTAAATTTTTTTAAATTTTTTTTTTAAATTATTTGTATGCACGTTTGATAAGAAAACATTTTACTTCAATAAAATGGATTCAATTATTGGATGGACGCCCAAGAACAACTTTTATATATATATATATATATATATATATATATATATATACTAGCTGACCCGGCAAACGCTGTTTTGCCATCAAAAATATTTTTCCGCATTGCAAAAGTTCTTATAATATACATGGTATATTAACAATAATGTTATATTTTTATTACACGAATTTCTTTACATTTTGATAATTAATTCGAACGCATCATAGTGCTTTGTTTATTTTAATTTTATTTATGTCAAATAGTGAAATATTTTTAATCAATGAATAAATTAGATTTTAGTCTGAATCAGCGCAGTACTATTCTCTAAATATATAATTTTTATATAAATATCAGATTTTTTACTTTTGCATTTAATTTAAAAATATTGAATGTCAATTTCATATATCCAATATGCACTAAATTTTTAAATGCCAAAATATTTCCTTTTTGGTTCGAAATTTAATATAATATGATATAATTTATATCTATAATTTGATAACATAACTTGGAATAATTAATTTATTTGTATCTTATTGAAGTCGTTAAAAATTCATTTAATTTGTTTATGATTAATGTTAAATTCAATATGTGACATTTTTATTTTGATCTATAATGTTTTAATCACTTATCATATAAATTTTCGACTGCAAATTGATATTCATACTATCCCTGAAACTAACATGGATAAAGTTCTGAGAAATCCGAGTCCAAATCTATAAAATGTTTGATTTTTGGCACTTTTATTAATTTTTTATCAATTTTCGTACTGTAAAATAATGGATGATTATTTATCAAAATTGTAATATTTAGACTATAATTTTAGATGTATACTTTTTATTTTGGCATTGAATTATTTTCATTGAAATCAAGTGAAACATGAATATATTTATTCGATATTTATATAAAACATATAATTAAAATATGCATTAAAATCATATTGTCTATAAATAATATGTCATTTTATAAATAGTATTTATTACTTTGGTGCTTGATATGGGTATTAATTTGTAATAAAATATATTCTTTCTGACAAATAGTTAAAAACTTGTTATAATTTTCAAAATTATTTGACATTTCGTACTTCAAAAATTAATTCACTCGCATCATAGCGTTTTGTTTATTATACTTTTGTCATGTCAAATACGTCAATATTTATTTATTATAAATTAATAATTATTTTAAGTGATCAATGAATATATTATATGCTTGTTAAATTCATAAAAAAGTGCAAATTCAACACGGGAATATTGTGGAAATAAATATTTTTTTACATAAAGATCTGATTTTTGACATTTGCATTTCATTTCAAATTAATTATAACTGTCAAAATATTTTCTTTTGGATCGAAATTTAATATAATATGATATAATATTTAGTTTGTCTAGTTTATTTTTGTCAGATTGCAATTATACCTTCAGATTGTACTATAATTCCATTTAAGAGGTTACAATTTTCTGTATGATTTACGTTTGCGATGGCAATCAAAATTTATATCAAATCATATAATAATAATATTTATTTTAATTACACAAATTTCTTTACACTTCGATAATTAATTCCAACGCATGATGCAGGTGTTTTGCTTATTTTAATTTTGTTTATGTCATTTTTTTTTTAAATTAATGAATAAATCAGGTTTCAGTCTAAATTAACAAATCAGTATCGTTATCTGAATATACAATTTTTTATCTAAATATTTGATTTTTTACATTTTTATTTAATTGAAAAATAGTGAATGTCAATTTAATATATTCAATATGCAGTATATTTGTAAATGTCAAAATATTTCCTTTTTGGTCGAAAATTAATATATGATATTTATTTTACAATATTGTGTTGTATCTATAATTTGTTCGGCAATATAACTTCGAATAATTAATTTATTTGTTTCTTATTGAAGTCGTTAAACATTTTTTTGTAAAATGTCAAATTTTTGTTTATGATTAATTTTAAATTCAATATGTCGCTTTTTTATTGTGATCTCTGATCTAAAAGGTTTTGATGAAGTTTTGGAATTCGAAATAATTTGGTAAGCTAATCAAATAAATATAAATTGTAAATCTATTTATATAATTATTTTCATAAATATTGACAAATGACATTTGACGATTTTCATTTATTCAAATTTATAAACATTGACTTTTAATTAGATTTAAAACTATAAATTGTGATTTTGAATATAGCATTTCATCTAATTTGGATATAAATGTTGGATATTTCTATATATGTACATGTTGTGAATTATATTTTCTGAACTGTCAATTTTTGTTTTTCAAAAATCATAAATCTTTTTTTCTCAAATTTTCCATAAATTTTGACATTTGTCATTTTATTGTTTTTTTTTTTTTTGGCCATTTTCTGTCAAAATTTTTTGAAAATATTTAGTTTACAATATTGTTTTGTATCTATAATTTGTTAGGCAATATTTTCTGTAACATAACTTGTAATAATTAATTTATTTGCGTCTTATTGAAGTAACTCGTTAAACATTCTTTTTTTATGTCAAAATTTTGGTTATGATTATTTTTAAATTCAAGTGCCGCTTTTTCATTGTGATCTCTAATCTATAAGGTTTTAATGAAGTTTTGGTTTCCGAAATAATTTGGTAAGCTAATCAATTAAATCTAAATCATAAATCTATTTATATAATTATTTTCATAAATATTGACAGATGACATTTAATTTTTTTTTCATGTCAACATTTATTTAAATTTTTAAGCATTGATTTTTAATTAGATTTAAAACTATAATCAGTGATTTTGTATGTAGCATTTCATCAAATTTGGATATAAATGTTGGATATTTCTATATATGTACATGTTTTTGAATTTTATTTTTTGAAATGTCAAATTTTTTTTTTCAAAAATTATATATCCAAATTTCCTTTAATTTTGACATTTGTCATTTTAGTGTTTTGTTTTTTTTGGTCATTTTCTGTCAAAATTTTTTGAAATTTATAAAAATTAATATTTATATTTTAAATTTACTTTTCAAAATTTTCCTATAACCTAAGTTGGATATATATGCACACGATAAGCTATCAAAATTTAAAATCGGTCCAGTAGTTTGGGCGTCCATCGCGAACCAACATCGTGACACGAGATTTATATATATATAGATATAGATGTATATATATATATATATATATATATATATATATATATAAATATAATGACTGGACTACCTGAACTGATTGTATATAAAATCCCTGGTTCAAACAACAAACCCAACAATACACAGCTCTCAATCAAACATATAAACAATCATATAACTATTAAACACTAATAAATAATATAAAAACTTTTTATATACTATTTAATATTACTATTAATTAGCGACTCCCAGGTGCTCCAATTTAAAATTAAAATTCCCGTATCGACCGTTACCAGACTCTGTCTCGTTTCAAACTAAAAGTTCGGAAAGTGATCTAGCCAGCTACGTCAAGCCAACAGACACTATCGGCCACGCCCACGCCAATCGAGAGTGGGCGGGGTCAATATATAAAACTTAATTTTTTAGTGAAAATGATTAAAATATAATAATTTATTCAATAAAATCTCATTTATTTTGCATTTTCTATGTTTGACATAAAATCCTTAACCTATAAATAAGTTACAATTACATTTGCCATTATGCATTAGTACCAACCGACGTAATCGGGAGCATAGTATTCGGCATTGTGAGTGAATGGTTTCTAGGTTATGTTGAAACATTTCAATTTGCCATTGAAATAGTGAATATGTTCATTAATTATTACATTGAAAAGTATGAAAAAGTGATTAGGAAGCCTTTAAAACAATTCCAAAACGATTAGCATAGTGGATGTTGTGTTTTTACGCCAAATTAGTCATTAGAATCCTTATTAGAATATAGTGTCTGCACCAGTCTGCTCGTTTTCCAGTGCTTCACACTTTTTATAGTTATTTTTTGTGACTAACTAAGTTAGTGATGAATATAAATAAATAAATGTGAATATAAAGTAATGATCTTTTGTTTTTTATTAATTAACTT
>NW_020538576.1:0-50861 GCF_003426905.1 Ctenocephalides felis
GCGTAGTGTTTATCGAACACATTGAAAATATAATGCAGGAAATTTTTCCTCACAGGTGGTCGAGCAACGCCTCGAATCAGCTGATATTGACAAAAATATCGTTTTTTTTTTTTTTAAATTATACTGGCAGCGGACAGAGGAAAAATGGTTCGAAATTTAGCATACGATATTTTTTATTATTATAATATATATTAAATGAGTAATACTTTTTGTTCGTGAGATTATTATAAAAAAAAAAGTACATAATTTTTTCACCAGAATGTCTGATTATTGAATTTTCTTATTTGTTTAACATTATTTATTGTTTTTTATATAAATCATAGCATTAAAATTTAGAAGTTGTTTAATAAAAATTTCGTATTACTTATTTATATAAATAAGAATAATTTATATATATAGTCGAAAACATATCAAAACAGTCATCGCCATTAAGCAAAATCGCGCAAAAAAACAAGAAAAAAAACAAAAATAAATAAATGAGTAAAAATATTATCAGAAATACATATTACATCAACTGAAATTTTTAAAATTCGAAATAAAAAAATGCTCTTTTAGATAACTTTTCGTTTCGATTTCGAAAACAGTATTTGTATTGAAAATACAGATAATGTTGTATGACACAAAATATACTTGAATATACTAGAAAGACAAAATGTTAATTCAATTTAGATATAAAACTGAGCATAAACAATATTCAAAACGCCATATCGATTTCGATTTCTAAGAAAGAGGTCATCCATCAACGAGACTACTATTGTCATTGAAATCAAACTATTATATCACTCGATGATTTGGTATGTAAATTTTCGTTATAATGAAATAATAAATAAATACGATCCTATCAATCATAGGAAGATATACAATACAGAGAATTATAACGTGTAGATTGTATATTTGTTTAAAACTCATTGATAACGAATTAAATATGAGAATAATGCATGAGGACGCCTAATAATTTTTATTAAATAAACGTATTTTTTTAATAAAAATTTAAAAAATACCACTTTCATAAATTTAATTATTACATACCTTCCATTAACAATTTCTTTTTTTTACTGTAATCTTTATGAAAACTTATGTTTTAAACAACACCCCTGGTTAGTACCATATTGAAAAGTATTCATTTTCTCGGAAATCCAATCCGTTTCAATACTTTTGGACGATTTTTTTTAACGAAGATGGAGATATTTGTCATCTAGCTTCTTCTTGAAGAAACAATAGTTAACTCTACTCCTATTCAAAATAAATAAAAATAAAATGTCAACTTCCATAAGCTACTTAGTAAATAAAATCTTCTGTTACTGCTTTCAGTTGCGTAAAAGTGTCTATTCCGAAGAATTTTCTATTCCGCCTCTGAAAATTGATCGAAAACAAAATTTCCCTGGCAAATGGTTCAGAATCTGAACAAAAGTTTTTTTATAGTACTAATCTATTAAAGTAGCTACCGTTACCGCTATCAAAAATTTAAATTTAATTAGGGCCCAACGAGCGTAAGCAGAAATTGATGAAAAATCTAAAGCAAAACAATGGTTTATATAAATTAAATAACTTGAACGTAGTTATCGAGCGGCATTGAAGTTCAACTTGTAAGCTAATGCTTTAAGAGAATTTATTTCTGCTGCAAATATTTGAAAAATGGTATGTACTTCACGAATACGATGACATTCAAAATTAAAACTAAAAAGAAATACGTAAAACTTTTGGACAGAAATGTCTACTAGACTTGTCACTATTGTTCCTAGAGGCAGAAACTTTAGAAAATCTAAAGATCACTTAATAATTCAGTTTTTCGAAAAAAGATAAGGTGAGAATATTTTTATCTGAAATCATTTATGAAAAATTCAAAAATTATAGAAAATTAGATAGATAAATAATTATAATGATAAATAACTATTTTTCAAATATCATGTATTTTTATATTTTGTGATAAAAAATTTCTTCTTAAGGGGGCCCCCAACAAGTTTTGATAAGAGGCCCCGCGAAGGCGTGCTACGTCCCTGATATTGAAAAAGAGTTCTTCACGTGTTTGTTTTTTATCTTAAAAGTTGACAACGTTTAAGTTATTATATACACAATGATAGATTCTTTCATTTATTTTTGATATCATATTATATAAACTAAAGATTTTCAAATGCAGATCGATCGCAGCCATTTATCTCATAAAAGATAAAACACAATTCGCTGAATGACGGCGACTCCTTTGCTTTTAACTAATTAAATATTCGGTCGAATGTAAGTTCGATGCAAGCCTGTCTGAATAATTAACTCCGACTTTGAACTTAAAAAATATAAAATATAAGTTTCAAGTGAATTTATGTACAAATGTAAAAATGTATTTCTGAGTCCACGGTTTCTCGGGCCGGGGCCCCCTTAGGTCGGGGGCCCGTGGCATTTTGCCACCCACGCCACCCTATAGTTACGCCACTGCACATGAGTGATACAACAACCCCACAATTATAGTTCAAAATATTGTAACATGGTCTAATATTTATAAGAATTATATAAACTGAATTGCGAAGTTAAAATTATTTGTTTAAAATATATTAGAACTTTAGTCAGAATTAAAAATAAAATCTGATTTATTTTCGATATATAAAAAATTTTTTTTTGAAAGAAAAAAGTTGAAACAAAAATTTTTTTTTCCAAAATCAATTATTTTGTTAAGACAATCAGAAAGTTCTTTGAATCATTTAAATCGGACGCTTAGTTCTCTCAAAAACTGCCATTTTTTGCACATTTAGCTCCGTATTTTCAAAATGGCTGGGCCTGCCTTTGCCAAAATCTGACAATCACTTGTCCCAATCATTACTAATTGAATGTTTTTTAGAACATTCAAATCAGATGCTCCGTTCTCTCAAAAACTCGATTTCTATTTTCGGCACTCTTTGCTCTTTATCTCCGTAATTGCTGGGCCTGCCTTTGCCAAAAATTAATCAGCTCATCTCCCTATCAATAGGAATCGAATGTTTTTCGAACGATTCAAATTGGTTGATCCGTGCGCCCGAATTGGTTGATGCGTGACTGGAAATTTGTATCCATACATACATACACACACACACACACATCCACTTTTTCTGAGGTATGCCAAAATGTTCAGAAACCTTCAGAACGTCAAGAAATGTAAAAATTTTCAATTTCGATTTTCCACCCATTACAATAACTTACCCTACGGGAAGTTAATTAGGGTTACAAATTATTCTCACCATCATTAATAGTATTATGATTACAAGGATTCCAGAATGTAAAGAAGAGTTTTTACAATTTTTGTTAAAATATATATATAAATGTGGATTAGAAAACCTTTTTTTTTCATTATTAAAATGTGATGTAAAACTGCTAGTGTGTGAATGGCATATTGCCTTAAGGCAAGTTACTAAAACTTCTCGGTATGTGTAACATAAAGCATATTTTGTACGAAATCACAGTATATAAACGCCAAATCAAACTGGTTTATTCTATTTCACATAATTAAAATTTTTGTGTCAGAATGCATAAGATAGTTCATTAGAAGGATCAGTAGTAGGGAATGCAATACCGATGGAAAATTTCAAAACCGGTACTTCGCTAATTTTTCATTTTAAAACCGGAATACCGGTAAATTACCGGTATTTTTATTATCTTAAACAAAAGTAAACAAAATTGAAAGTTACTAGTACAAATATAAAAAAATGTATATACAACTACAACTATATTCAACTAAACAATAAAAACAATAAAATAAAACAATAAGTTTATTTTTTTAAATAATAATTGAACAAAATTATATCCAATTTAATTAATTCATTATCACTATCGAGTATATTGAGTACTTTTCACCAAAAACAAACTTATGAGTAAGAAAGACCAAAAACTCACAAAAGATCATATTATATTTTATTACAGACTATTATAATAAATTGTATTGTCTGTATCCGATGTGTTAAATTAGCACAATCTCCAAAAATAATTTTTCTACATTAATTTAAGATCGGATTGAGTATTGTTTTTTAAAACATAATGTGATGGTTCTATAGTATTTTCAAACTTTGAAACGTTTTTGAAAAATAATTTTTTATAATTGTAATAAGAAGCAAAAATATTTAGTAATTATCATAATTATTACGTATAAAGTTAGAAAAAAAAAAGAGTGCGCGTAAGGATCACACGCGATTGAAGTAAAACTTTTAATATTGTATGAGTAGGCAATTAAGATAAAAATAAAAAAACATCATATTTGAATTTTAAAAATCATCTTTTAATAATCATATAACATCAATAATAATAAGATCTCCTGAGCATCGGCACAGCTGTCCTACTGATATTAAGAGTTTGAATATGATGTGAAGCTTTCTTCCTAATTTTGTTACCTATCTTACCGGGAAATTCAAACCATAAACGTAGAAGTTCATCATTATCGCCACGTTCTATGTACACTAATTTTCCCACACAAACCATTAGCTAAGCCATCACTTACATCAATATTAGTTGTTATTATGTAAAATTTATTCAGAACTAAAATTATTTCATACGGCAAAGCCCCGGTATCAATAACCGATTTTTTTGAAACTGCTGACGAATGTATGATTGTTGATCTGTCGCATGGCAACCTACATAAATATCCGTGGCAGTAGATATTATTTTGTCTTCAACGAGATTCAATATAAATTTATTATATTCCATGGCACATTTATTCTCTAAGAAAAGTCTTATTCCATGAGGACATAATACAGCAACTTCTTCTTTTGTAAAAAAAAACGTGATTCAATTAATGCAAGTTCATATAGGGTTTAGCGCTCGACTTAGTTATTTGCAAAACGTCAAGAATATTTTGTAGCAATTTTTAAAATGCGGGTACAAACAAATGCTTTGTTCAAAATATTCATATAAAACTGCATAAGACAGCTTATACAGACTTATAGTAAATTTTATGTAGTTTTTGATAAGCTAACTAGAAAAATGTGTATTGGAGAAAACTTTCAAGTCATTCGAAGAATTGTTAAGAAGTATCCTCAATAATTATATTGCAAAATTTTTAAAATGCGTAATAGCGAGTTCAAAATAGATTAATTACAAATCGTAATAAATTTATATCGAATGGTAGTAAATTTGATCTAACAAAAAAACCGAGCCCGGAGCAAAATTTTCGAAATATTTAAAAAAATGCAATAAAATGTTCCAAAAATTTAATAGCAAACTTGCACATTACAAAAAATTGACTAGTGTTATTTTAAATTTTCATATAAGAGTGTATTGCATTGTTTTTACGAAATATTATTAAATTTTTACTAGATTCTGCTGAGCTGACTAGAAAAAAAATTCGGAACGAAGTATTTGAGATACAAAATGTTAGAAAAATATTTTGATTTTATTTCGATAATAATATTTCAATGAACACATTATATAACGGCCAAATTGAATCAATTTTATTCCAGAACTTTGTATGAGGGTATATAGGGTAGTTTAGATGAAATCGTAGTGAATTTTATCTAGTTTCTTCTAAAACTTATAAAAAAGATAGCACGGAACAAAATTTTCTAGATATTTTATAAAATGTAGAAAAATGTTCCAAATATTAAGAAGCAACTTGCAAAATATATAAAGAAAGTTTAGTTTCATTTAAAATATTTGTATCTGCGTTTATTAAATTTTTGATACAGAATTTTAATGGGTTCTAATTTCAAAAAATTTGGTTGAAATCAGCAAATTGCTGTAGCAAGTAGGAAACAACACAGAAGCAAGATGATACACTTTTTGGATTGAAAGTTTTGCAATTTTTTTTTAACCAACACATAAAAATCTGTTCATGCCTTATAAAAATAGATAACATTATCTAAATATCTGCTAAAGCGTGTAAAGAAATTTCTGCAAAAACGTGAAAACGTGAAATCAGTAGATTTGCAATTGTAGTAAAAGTAACAAAAAATACCCAAGCAAGTTGATACACGTATTAGAATTTTTGTAAATTTTGCACATTTTGTGTTCAATATGTTAAAATTTAGTTTATGCTATATGATAGAGGATAAAATTATCTATATATCTACATATTTATTTATCTGAAGTGTCTTCAGAAATTTCTGTACAAACATGGCTTGAAATCAGCAAATTGTAAAAGTGTCAAATAATACGCAAGCAAGTTGCTGCACGTATTAGTATTTTTGAAAATATTGCAATTTTTTTGTTCAACATATTAAAATTTAGTAATGCCATTCCAGAATAAATACTATTAATTACATATCTACATATTTATTTATCTAAAGTGTATAAATAAATTTAAGCAAAAGTGTGGTTTGAAATCAACAAAAACTATGAAATAATACAAAAGCAAGTTGATACACTTAAATATTAAAAATATTCAAGTATCGATAAAAACCTTTTAGTAGTTTACAAATCAATTTAGTTTTTACTTTTTACTTTGATATTTATTTAATTTTGAATTATGGTCATTTTTAACTTCCCGAAGGAGAAGTTTATGTTTTCATCAAAAAATCCGATTCGCTAATTTTATGTTTTCTTCTAATAATGTTTTTAAAAAAAAAAATTCGACGATTTTTATGATTATTTTTTTGACGATATATACCATAGTCTTCTAGATCATACTAAAATATTACGGCCCTACGACAACTGGTCCAGCTTTAAAAATTCGTCAAAGTTTGCAAAAATCAGTATGGTCTTTTTGGCATTTGTCAAAATTAGACTTTTGTTCGACGTTTTCTCAAAAACGCCTGAACCGATTTTAGAAATTTAAAAGCCATTTGATGTATTTCGGTGAGGACTATCGTTTGTCAGTTTTGAGCAACGATCTGCCAAGCCGTTTCTTTGTAATTTGAAAAAAAGTGTTGAACTTTTAGTCCACATTTAAGCTCATCCTACCGAACCGATTTTAAAAAATCAAAAACTGTTCGAAAGATATTGGTTGGGAATGATACTGATTAATTTTAGGTGAAAATCTACCGAGCCGTTTTCTTGTAATTAACTGTTGAAAAAAAGTGTTAAATTTTCGTCCACATTTAAGCTCATTCTACCGAACCGATTTTAAAAAATCAAAAACTGTTCGAAAGATATTGGTTGGGAATGATACTGATTAATTTTAGGTGAAAATCTACCGAGCCGTTTTCTTGTAATTAACTGTTAAAAAAAAATTTAAGCCGTTTTTCATGGAACTTTTTTGGCGATATACATCATGGTCTTATAGAACTTACTGTAATATTACGGCCTTACGACAAGTAGTTTAATTTTAAAAATTCGTCAAACTTCTTATCGTTTTTTTTTAAAGTAGTTATTCTTATCGTTTTTTTTTTTAAAGTAGGATTGATGAAGTATATTATTTACACATTTTTTTGATCAAGTCGATTATTTACACATATCGGGAAGTTCATGTAATTTGCCTCAAGGCTAAATACCAAACCAACTAGTTTATTTATTTATTCATAAGCAATCCGTAATCAATAATAATAGATATTATTTCAGGCTCTTATCAAGCTTATTCATAATTAATATTAAAAGAATAATAACTTTATAATATTCAAAATAGCTTCACAAATTTGCATCTGAAAAAAACAGAGTAAAACGGTAAAATACTTGACAGTTTTATAATAAAACTAGTTGGGTGTATGGCATCGTGCCTTAAGGCAAATTGCTGGAACTTCCCGTAATGTAACGAAATGTTCGAGAAATATTGAATGTTTTCAAATAGATTATTATAAATATTGTAATATTGTCTAATATTTATAAGAATTATATAAACTGAATTGCAAAGTTGAAATTATTTGTTCAAAGTATATTAGAACTTTAGTCAGAATTAAAAATAAAATCTGAATTATTTTCGATATACAAAAAAAAAATTTTTTGAAAAAAAAAATTGAAAAAAAAGTTGAGACAAAATTTTTTTGTCCAAAATCAATTATTTTGTTAAGACAAGTAGAAAGTACTTTGGATTATTCAAATCAGACGCTTAGTTCTCTCAAAAACTGCCATTTTTGCACATTTAGCTCCGCATCTTCAAAATGGCTGGGCCTGCCTTTGCCAAAATCTGATAAACTAATAAATAATAAATCATTACTAACTCGATTTCCATTTTCTGCACTCTTTGCTCTTTATCTCCGTAACTGCTGGACCTTCCTTTGCCAAAAACTAATCAGCTCTTCTCCCTATCAATAGGAATCGATTGTTTTTTGAACCATTCAAATCGGTTAATCCGTGCGCCCGAAAACGTGACTGGAAATTTGTATCCATACATACATACACACACACACACATCCATTTTTTCTGAGGTATGCCAAAATGTTCAGAAACCTTCAAAACGTCGAGAAATACAAAAATTTTTAATTTCGATTTTTGGACAATTACAATAACTTGTCCCACGGGAAGTTAAAAAATCTAACAACAACACGATAACGGATACACGATAGGATAAATGTTTCTCTCTCGCATATTGTGCCACAGTTCGGCTTGACGTTAAGTTCTGGGGCACCCTGTATATATATATATATATATATATATATATATATATATATATGAAATTTGAAAAAAAAAACAATTTGAAAATGAATTTTATGTTATTATTAAAGTTGCTATAAACAGTACAGAAGGATTACGTTGCTCAATATAAAATTAAACAGCATTTCTCTAATTAACAAAATAAGTAAATACTGATGCACAAAAATCAGGAAATTTTATATATGAACTATTAACATTTCGAAAATTTGAAATTCGACAGCAGTTAGCAAAAAAATCCTTTACCTTTACCCCGGTTTGCTTGTTTGTTCGTATGTGTTATTTGATATGGGATTTGCGGTGTATTCCTCGGTCTTGCCCGAATTTCCCGACTTTCCCTTAGTCAATAATAGCTCGACTCCTTTTTGTGCAAACATCGAGAGAGAGAGCGAGTTATTTAAATGTGTTTTCAAAAGATTTACACTCAAGGATATGGTTTTTATGTGGACTCGAGGAAAAGTTTTTACTCGAGCTCGCCGCCACCGCCATCGGATGTCCCATGCAGGAAACCGCCAGACTTGACAAAGGGGCCAAGCTTGGGCCAGTAATGGGAAACCAAGGGGCCAAGCTTCGGCATACCAGTATTGGGCCAGGCTTGGGCCGGGCTACTTAACCCAGCCTCGGCCATGCCAACGATTACCCAGACTTGGGCCAAGACTGGGTAACCTAGCCTTGGCCATGCCAAAGATTAACCATACTTGGGCCACGACTGGCTAACCCAGCCTTGGCCGTTCAATGATTACCCAGACTTGGACCAAGATTGTCGTACGTTCGGTTATTTACGGCATGATTCGAGTATTTTGGTTTAACGCTCAGTCGTCAGCCATACTTGGCTGTTGTAAACGGCTTATTATTTATTATATAGTATCGATGCTCAGTCTGTAAACTACGCTTATACATCGTGTGTTATGCAGTCCGTCAATTTTTCACGACTAGTCTCGAAGTCATATTTGTTTTTATTATTGATTGCCGTTTAAAGTAATCTCGTCTAAAGAGTTCAAAGGTGGCGTGCGTTAATTAAAAAAAAAACAAAAGTTTTAAATAAAGAAACTAATCCAATTATTAGCAGGAAAGGTGTCAATAATCAAATGAGTGCTAACAATCAGTTTTAAAAATGAGGATAATGATCTTAGTGATACAGACTCGTGTAATCTACGAGAATTTAATAATAACTTGGATAACGTCTCCTTCTTTATTAAAGTTAATTGTTTAAATTTAATTAAACATGTAATCAGTGGCGGCGCTCTACACCATCCTACAAAAATAATTATACCAAATCCTAAGCAATTTTTACCAATTTCCAATTCCATACAATCACGAAATTCTATATCGACTTTACTAAATTATAACAGAGCCCTGCCAAATCCTAATAGATCAAGATCATATTTTAAACATCCACCAATTTCATTTATGTCCAATTCTTATTTAAAATGTATTCCTAAAATTATTCCAAAGTTATCAAACTTCAATTTTAGTATTTTCAATATTCATTCTTTCATAAAAATTCAAATTTTACTACCATTATGCCATAATTTGTTTAATTCTAGATTTTTAATAAACAACTACAATCTTTATTTTGGCAGAAAATCTAAAATAAAATTAAAAATTGTTTTAGTCAAATACGAGTTTCTTTTGAAATTCTCTACTAAATTTAAGTTCATTAACATTCCATTTTGTCCATCAGCAAATTTCTAGATCATTATTCATTAAAATTGTAATTTTCAAACTATCTAATTCACTTTGTTTTTTTTTATAGATTCTATTTGTTTATTTAAAACCTTCTATTCTTCCAAACTTTTGTTCCTTCGAGAACCCGTCGAGAAGCAATTCCTTAATATTTTGTAACGAGAACCCTTCGATAAACCTTATATCCATAATCTCCACATCCTAAAATTAAATTTTCATTATTAATTTGATATCTCACTGAATTTAGAGCCCAATTGTTATTTTCTAAATTTGATAAAATTGATTATTACTTATTATTATTTTTATTTTATCGAGTCTCAGCTGTTGGTTGAATTTCTATCGAAGAGATTATTCACTGAAGGGCAATTACAATTCTTAAAATTTTTATTTTATTTTAATATAAATATCAAAATATTATATTGTTCTTTTAAAGAAATTAATCAATATAATAATAATTTCACTTTTTCCTACTAAGTTAATATTCTACATTTGTACAAAATTAGTGTCAAGATAATTCTATTTTCAATAATATTCCAATATCCATGAAACCTATGTTTACCCATTTCCTAACTCACACTGAATTTAATAAATATTATATGGTTTCCATTTTTATAATTATATAATAAAATTTCAGTAGTTTATAACAAAAATAATTTCTTTCATCGCCTGTTAATTATACTTTGTTGTGTGGATCTAAATCACCAAAGGTTCATATTAATAGGATTCAAACTTATGCAATACATTGTGTTAATACTTATATTTATTTGCCATTGTTAATGAAACTATGTTTTAGATTAAGTTTAATTATCTAGATGTAATTTTCTTAATTTTAAGTTTTTATATTTTGTTATATTTTATTTCTATTTCTATTTTTTTTTTTTGGGTTTGCAAATGTGAGTTTCAATAAATTGTGATTTGATTTGAGATTATAGTTCTGAACCCTAGCACTATAATCTTTCCAGGGGGGATGGTGTTGTGCCATCTGACATTTATGTTCACCGTCCCGAACATACTCTTCTTTTATCGATGGTCCTGAATAGGGAATGCAATACCGGTTTACCGGTATACCGAATTACCGGTAAACCGCTTAATTTTTCGACGGTATTTTTACCGGTAAATAACTTAAAAATACCGGTATTTTCGATATTTTTACATGGCGCTTGTGGATACATGTTACATATGTACATGTTTTAAATCCCATGATCGCTGACAAGAAATATCATTTCATGCTGTTGTGTTATATAAACATGTGTCAAAATATTATCTCGACTCGTCATTAAACTGAATATTTATTGTTTTTCAAAGGGCTTCATATCATATTTCAATAAATAGAACGGACTAATCAATAATGATGTTATTTTATCTTATATAAAAATGTAACGGATTTTTAAAGTGACATGGGCTTACTAGTGGGTAATACATACTAACTTAATACATGCTAATCATAATTATCGAAAGTATTTTTATTAAAAAACAGATTGTAATTTAATCCTGAAAATTTAAAAAAAAATTAAATATATTTCACGTACAAAGTGTCGCATTTTGAGAATAGTATAGGATCATTATATTGTTTTAAATAAAGTTTCGTATATTAATTTAGTATCAAAATAACTTGTGTAAAATATTGATTTTGATAAAAAGTACTCAATAGTCAATATTGAGTAGTATTAATACTTTTGTTACTGTTATTCTAGCAACGATTATTTTTTCAGCACTCGATATCGATAATTTGTCTCGACTCTTCTAGCACTAGTTATATAGTAACTCGGAGAAACATTATTTTTTTAGTGTATTTACTTATTTAAATTTATTCGGGGAACTACTATTTTCTTTAGGCATTAATTCGGGGAATTATTTTTCTTTGTGGAAGTTACTAGAGTGCCAATTGAAATATCGTCTAATACAATTCCAAACCAATATATTTCAAGAACATAAGAAAGGAAACGAGGTGAATTCTGTATGGCATTATTATTTAGTTGCCAAACAAGGACAAGTAGCAAAATTTGTTAGGGGGGTACATCTAAAACTTGCATATGAACATTTATTAACAATACCGCCAACAAGCGTGGGGTCGGAAAGAGCTTTTTCAGCTGCTCAACATATAAATACCAAAATAAGATCGAGATTAGACGACGGTACGTTAGATCATATTTGTTTTTTAAAATCTTATTTTAGTTCGCATAAGTAATTATAATAAACTATTTTTATTCATGTAATTATATTTTATTAATTTTTATATTATTTTGTTACATTATTATTAAAAATAAATGTTTTGTTGTTCAATTGTTCTTTTATTCTTTGGTTTTTATTATTATTTTTTTTTATTTTTATTAGGTCTGTTTTTTATATTTGTATAAGTAACTTTCAATTTTGTTTACATTTTTTAAAAATAATCTTATTACCGGTAATTTACCGGTTTACCGGTTTTAAAAGTCGAAAATATCGAAATACCGGTAATTAAATTTTTGATCGGTATTGCATTCCCTAGTCCTGAAGCTTGAAAGGACAGATGTCATTGCTCTGGCAACCCTGTACACGAGGCTTTGGGAAGGACACTCATGACTGCTATGGCAACCCAGGACGTCAGGTTATTGGAAAGAGGAAGCCGACTAACTCTCTCTGATTTGGACCGCCATAAGATACACATCGTTAACAAGAATTATTAATTTCAACTCTATATTTTTATTTTGTGAATAAACCATGTTATAAAGATTGCTAAGTGTTTCAACTATTCTGAACTAAATGTATATTTATTAATTTCTACGCTAATGGTACAACAGCTGCTTAGAGATGAAATATCGAAGCGCGTAAATGCCGCGTTGCAGTCTAACGGTTATTATAATACATTGGTACGGAACGCGTAGTAATGTAAACAAAATTTGTACTTATTAAAATCTTTATAAAATATCTGATAATTTGATGTGCATATGTCTATTGATCATTTTTGTTCGCCAAATGGCTTTTTTTCTACTAATTTTATTGCATCTCCAAAACCGCTAGACCTGCCTTCCTAAAAATGTAATCAGTTTGGCATTTTTTGCCCTGTATTTTTGGAACGTCTTAATATATAAAATGTAAAGACATATGAAATTTTTCATTTTCGATTTTTTTTGCGATTACTATAACTGTAAATGATATTGATTTTTAATCAGATAAATACACCAATTGAAATAGACAAAAGTTATACAAGTTAAAATAAACAAACTCTTCAGCAAAAATGGTTTGTTCTCCAGCTATTAGAAAAACACTGAAATTAAATAATTATTCCGAAGAAGTTTGTTTTTTCCAAATCATTTGATTAGCAAACATTTTGTTTTTTCGATCATCAAGTAATTCTGAAGACAAAATGAAAATATAATGAAAATGTGTTAAATAAATCGTAGTTCCATAAAATGTATGTTAGATGAGACTATAATTTTTATCTCTATACGAAGTTTTTTTGAATGAAGATTTTTACAATAAATTACGAAGAAACGGTACGGCCGATCTTTACGAAAAACTATTCAGCACGATCGCCAACTGTAAACTTTCGAAACTTTTCGTTTTTAATTTTCAAAATTGGTTCAGAAATGTCTAAATGTCGTTTTTTTGAGAATCTTTAATTTTTTGTCGACGATGTCGGAGCGGAACAAGCAATTTAAATGATTTAAAAAACATTCGATTCGTGTTGGAAAATTGTCAAAGGCAGGTTCAGCGGTTTCGGAGAGGCAAAGAAATTCTAAAAGGTTATCAATTTGGTGATGCAGTTTTTGAAAAAAACTGATCATCCCAATAGAATGATTCAAAAAATATATTGCTTGTGTTGACGGTGTGAAACCATGATTATTTTTAAATTAAGAGTTTTTAGTATTATCTAATTGATAAATTTTTATTGATCATTGATTATTTTCATTCCTCGAATATTTAATTACTGTTTGGATACGTTAAGATACCAGCTCGTATTTATTCCAAGAAGAACAATATTTTCAAAGTGCTCACATAAGAAATACACAAATATAAACAATCATAGAATTAGCACGGGCGAAGTTGTTTAGATTTATCTACACTGTTGACAGACGATATTAGATAGCGTCTATAAAATATAAGACAGTAATATGATAGTGCCCGCAAATCATTAATCACCTTCTTTACTCGCACATTAGTATAAAAATTAACTAAACTTTAAATAATTAAAAATTTTCCGGGGCCTTTTGCGAGGCCGTCGGCAGTCACCTAGCGCCGCTACTGCATATAATAAAAAGTATATGATAAATAACTTTTACGTATTAAATACTTCAAAATTCAATATATCACGAATTATATTCTATTAGTAGCGCAAAAACGTTTATATCGTTGTAAGATATTATCACAAACATAATTAAAACTTTTATGTTTAGTATGTTTTGATAATATTTTGGCAATTTAATATTGATTTGTTAAATAAAATTTCAACCTGACAAACTTTGTTTATAAAAATGAATTATATCATAGATATATTTGTTCCGTCACGTTCTAATTTCAATATTATTTAAACAAATTAAATAAAATGCAAAGGTGTATTAAATGTGTACCAGTGGCGAAATAATTTTAAGAATAGAAGACGCGTATAAACTTAGAGGCTTGTGCCTCTGACGCTTTGAGACGCCGCTACGGGCGGCACTTAGGCCGACATCCGACGAAAGTGTGATATTGCTTTAGTCAGTTATTTGTGATATTGAGTTTTAGTGGATCGGTCAAAGATGTTCATAAAATAATGGAAAATGTATAAAACAAAAAGTTCAGCTGCAATACAGTGGGTTTGGACGTAAAATAAAAGGCGAGGAAAAAAGTTTTAGAGAAACTGAACCTTACAAAATTATGGTAAGTTATTGTTTTATTTAAATATTTGTTTATTAACTACCCTAGTAGAAACGAATCGTGGCGCAATATTGTACTTTTTATGGGCTCTATATTGTTTACCAATATTGCTATAATATTATTCTGTTAACATTTTCCCATATAAATCCAATATTAAAACCAATATAGGCCCCATATAAAAACAATATTGATAAACAATATTAAAATCCCATTCAAAACTAATATAAGCCCAATATTGAAAACCAATATAATATTAATATAAATAAACAATATTTACCCTACATAAAAAACCAATATAAGCTCAATATAAATAAACAATATTTACCCCAAATTCAAAATTATTATTTAACCCACATTTAAAAATATTATTTAATTTATATAGAAAAACAGTATTTAACTCGTTTATAATAAAAGTTTATTTATTCTAAATGAATACATACATTTTTAAATAGTTTATGTATTGAATCTTAATAATTGTATTAACAATTTACACATTATTTTATGATAATAAGATATAGAGCAATCAAAATATTTTCAGTCATTATAATAATTTGGAGAATCTTAATGGTAAATCATAATCTCATCTTTGTTAATTCTATCGCCTTAATTGTCTATTTATAAGTATTTTAATTGGTGATAGAAATTCTTATATTATTTGGATATTTTCACACATGTTTTAACATTTTCTTGCATTCGATCACGATTACACCTGAAATAAGATAAAATATATTAATATTTTATAGCAATATTTCTGGAATATGTTGATTTTATAAACTCATCATAAATTCAATTACTTAGCTTTTAATAAAAAAACATTTCTGGCATTGTAGTTTATTGAAAACTACTATTTTCTAGAACTCGATCACAGTTAAATCTGAAATAATTAAAAATACAGTAAATATAAAATTTTAACATTAATTTAAAACAGTACAATTATAATTTTAAATTAAAACAAAAAACTGTTGATGGAAATACGAATATCAAATATTCAAAAGCGATAATAAATTATTGAAAAGTCTGCATTTAATAAGTTTGCTAATATTTTTATTATCTTTATCAAATCCATTTTTGCTATGTGATAGTTTTTATATTACAGCTGATTTTACATCCATTTCAATTTAGTCAATCTAGAATATATAAAACACATCATTGTTTACTAAATATGTATGTTGATTTATATAATATAAGTAATAAATATACTTACGTACTTTAACCATAAAACTCAAAATTGTGTTAATTAACCGCTTGATTTTAATTATAAACTGTTCACAAAATATGTTCCTAGCCAATTATTATTTGATATCAAAGATCATTTTATTTTTCACTAAATATTCACATTTTTCCAGACTTACTATATATTATGAAAATTTTTTAATATTATAATAAATTCTAAATTCAACAAGAATTGCTAAATGCACTGCGTAACGAATTTCATACTATTGAAAAATGCGAGGCTCTGCGCTTTGTTCGTTGGGGATGCAATAGACTTAGAGCATTGTTAATCAAAGGGCGGTTCTAACATATTTTTATGTATTTTGATGTTTTTGTATCATTTTATGTTACGAAGTATACGCTCATTAATTTGTCGTTATTAGTTTATTCAGTGTAGTAGTCAGTAAAGTATATACATAACTCCCTTTTCATTCATTTCAATATGAGAGAGTTAGTAAATTGCATAATCAGTGAAACGTTACTTAGAAAATATTCAAAACAAAATTAATACTAGCTGTAAGTGGAATTCTGTCTTAAGGCAATTAAGGCATCGTGCCTTAAGGCAAATTGCTGGAACTTCCCGTACCAAATATTATTAATTTTTTAAAAACGATTAACGTTTTTGAAAAAAATGTACTTTGAAAAAATAATATTTTTGAGAAACTATATATATGTACCAAAAATTACTTTTTTTGGAAAAAAAAATTTTTTTTTAAAAAAATAATTTTTTTTTAATTTTTTTTTTTTTGAAAAAAAAATTTTTTTTCTTTATTTTGACATATTGTGGAAGATCTGAACTTTTTTTCAAAGCAATCGTACTGATTTAACTGCATAGGGACAAAATATAAAGCGCGTAAGCGCCGCGTCGCTGTCTAACGCATAAGCATTGGTACGGAACCCATAGGAATGTTAACAAAATGTATACTTATTGTTAAAATCTCTATAAAATATCTGATAATTTGATGTGCATATGTCTAATGATCATTTTTGACCGCCAAATGGCTCATTTTTTTACTTTTTCCTCCATATCTCCGAAACCGCTAGACCTACCTTTATGAAAATTTGATCGATTCTTCATCTTGTCAATACAAGTGAAATGTTTTTTGAATTATTTAAATCGGACGCTCCGTTCTCTTAAAAACTGAGTTACCGTTTTCGGCACTTTTTGCCCCGTATCTTCGGAACGGCTAGACCTGCCTTCGCCAAAAACTAATCAGCACGTCTCCTTATCAATACGAATCGAATGTTCTTTGAATTATTCAAATCGGTTGATCCGTGTTCCCGAAATCGTCGACGAAAATTTGTATCCGCACATACATACACACACATACATACATACACACACATACACACACACATACACACACACATACACACACACACACACACACCCACACATACATCCATTTTTTCTAAGGTATGCCAAAATGTTCAGAAACCTTTGAAACGTAAAGATATATAAAAATTTTCATTTTCGATTTTTTTGCGATTACTATAACTTGCCCTACGGGAAGTTAAAAATTGCTATTAATTATAATTATATCAAATATGTTTACATTTAGAAAATTTTTAATGTTTATATTTATTATTAATTTTTTTTTCTGAATTATATTAAATAAATTTTATCTTCACAAAACAAAATTAATATAACACTTAATTTATTTTACGTTTTGGGCTTATGGATTCTTTCCTTCTTCAAGAACTAACCAACAAAGATTTTTTATAATCACACTCTTCTTGTATGTACACAATAATAAATTGAAAAAAATCTTCTTTCGCCTTTAAATTAATTTTTTAATCAAGCTTTTACTCTTGAATAACATTAATATAAATAATAAACAAGTAAGTAATATAAATAATAATTGCTATTGAAAAGAATGTAAAAATATGTAATTAAAACAAAATTGCAATGACATAATATTAGTTCATAAATCACTTATAAAATTGCTTCGGCTACAACTGCTATATATTCAGGTATATGCGTAGGGTCCTTTTACGAAGGCCAAAGGACGAAAAGAAAGAGACATCGTACACGAAGCAACCACATGTTCACCATATGCATACATGTATAGCATACACCATATATAACATGCAATTTCAAAATGTTATTATTCTAAATGAATAAATATAAAACGTCTAAATTTATAAATATAAATCCATATATTACTAGTAGATATAGCAGATTCAAATAATATTAATACATACCAAACCAGGAAAAAACAAATTTAAGCAAGTCTTGTGGATAACCACAAAATTTCATTATTTAACTTTTATTTTATTCGAAGTTTTGATTTTTTTTTTCATCAAACATTTTGTTTAAAATTGTATTTTTTTTCTCGCTGTACTGACATCATTTAAGTATGTTATATATTCTACTACTATACTTTTGTACTACTACAATCTTGTATAATTTTGCTTTAGAATTTGCTAACTTACTGAATGATGACATACATACAATGTCAAAACATACATATAATATAGTTAAAATATCTATTGATTTTTTTAACGTCCCGTTGATTTTTTGGCACTAATTGATGATTTAAAATTGATTATTTTCTTGACCAATGTAAATGTTATTTATTTCCCAAGTTCGATAATAAAGAAAAAATAAATGTGAATATAATATTTACAATTTATATTGAATTCATATAAAATTTATATCAAACTGTTAATTACGATCGAGCTGATCAATGATTAGCTATGTATTAGCTAAGATATTATCAATGAGTTAAATTCTGTTTTTTATATGAATTAAATAATATTTTTAAATGTGGGTTAAATAATAATTTTGAATTTGGAGTAAATATTGTTTATTTATATTAATCTTATATTTAATTTAGCTTTAATCATGATTTTGGTGCTAATTAATTATTTAAAGTTAATTTTTTTCGTAACCCTTATAAAGACCACATATTTTCCAAGTTCGATAATACTATAGAAACGAATCGTGGTTGCCAAAAAAAATTCCATAAATCCCACATTTAAAATTTATATTGAATTTATAAGAAATATGTATCAAACTATTAATTGCAATCGAACATATAACTTTTTAAAAGCTTTAATCATGATTTTGGTGCTAGTTAATTATTTAAAGTTAATTTTTTTCGTAACCTTTATAAAGACCACATATTTCCCAAGTTCGATAATACTAAAGAAACGAATCGTGGTTGCCCAGAAAAAAAATGCATAACCCCCACATTTAAAATTTATATTGAATTTATAAGAAAAATGTATCAAACTAATAATTGCGATCGAGCATATGACTTTTTAAAAGCTTTAATCATGATTTTGGTGCTAATTAATTATTTAAAGTTAGTTTTTTTCGTAACCCTTATAAAGACCACATATTTCCCAAGTTCGATAATACTAAAAAAACGAATCGTGGTTGCCCAGAAAAAAAATGCATAACCCCCACATTTAAAATATATATTGAGTTTAAAAGAAAAATGTATCAAACTAATAATTGCGATCGAGCATATGACTTTTTAAAAGCTTTAATCATGATTTTGGTGCTAATTAATTATTTAAAGTTAGTTTTTTTCGTAACCCTTATAAAGACCACATTTTTCCCAAGTTCGATAATACTAAAGAAACGAATCGTGGTTGCCCAGAAAAAAAATGCATAACCCCCACATTTAAAATTTATATTGAATTTATAAGAAAAATGTATCAAACTAATAATTGCGATCGAGCACATGACTTTTTAAAAGCTTTAATCATGATTTTGGTGCTAATTAATTATTTAAAGTTAATTTTTTTCGTAACCCTTATAAAGACCACATATTTCCCAAGTTCGATAATACTAAAGAAACGAATCGTGGTTGCCCAGAAAAAAAAATGCATAACCCCCACATTTAAAATTTATATTGAATTTATAAGAAAAATGTATCAAACTAATAATTGCGATCGAGCACATGACTTTTTAAAAGCTTTAATCATGATTTTGGTGCTAATTAATTATTTAAAGTTAGTTTTTTTCGTAACCCTTATAAAGACCACATATTTCCCAAGTTCGATAATACTAAAGAAACGAATCGTGGTTGCCCAGAAAAAAAATGCATAACCCCCACATTTAAAATTTATATTGAATTTATAAGAAAAATGTATCAAACTAATAATTGCGATCGAGCACATGACTTTTTAAAAGCTTTAATCATGATTTTGGTGCTAATTAATTATTTAAAGTTAATTTTTTTCGTAACCCTTATAAAGACCACATATTTCCCAAGTTCGATAATACTAAAGAAACGAATCGTGGTTGCCCAGAAAAAAAATGCATAACCCCCACATTTAAAATTTATATTGAATTTATAAGAAAAATGTATCAAACTAATAATTGCGATCGAGCACATGACTTTTTAAAAGCTTTAATCATGATTTTGGTGCTAATTAATTATTTAAAGTTAGTTTTTTTCGTAACCCTTATAAAGACCACATATTTCCCAAGTTCGATAATACTAAAGAAACGAATCGTGGTTGCCCAGAAAAAAAATGCATAACCCCCACATTTAAAATTTATATTGAATTTATAAGAAAAATGTATCAAACTAATAATTGCGATCGAGCACATGACTTTTTAAAAGCTTTAATCATGATTTTGGTGCTAATTAATTATTTAAAGTTAATTTTTTTCGTAACCCTTATAAAGACCACATATTTCCCAAGTTCGATAATACTAAAGAAACGAATCGTGGTTGCCCAGAAAAAAAATGCATAACCCCCACATTTAAAATTTATATTGAATTTATAAGAAAAATGTATCAAACTAATAATTGCGATCGAGCATATGACTTTTTAAAAGCTTTAATCATGTTTTTGGTGCTAATTAATTATTTAAAGTTAATTTTTTTCGTAACCCTTATAAAGACCACATATTTCCCAAGTTCGATAATACTAAAGAAACAAATCGTGGTTGCCCAGAAAAAACTACGATTATGCCCTCATTTAAAAATTATGTATAATACGTGCAAATATAAAATTAGAAATGTAAATCAGATGGGAAACATGTTTTTTATTTGTAATAAACTATATAAAACAGTTCTCACATGAATTTTCCAAATTTTCCATAATTTTGAAAACAAATATTGCCCGGCCCATCCAAAGACAAGATTCGAATATTGCGCCACGATCTTTTTGCCCTCTAGCCACGATACATTTCTACTAGGGTATTATTATTATAATTATCATTATTGTTGTTGTTTATTATTGTTTCAGAATTCATTATGACAAAATATCAATCGTTACCGAATAATAGACAGAGAAGGTGGTGGACATGCTCAGCGGACGTAATTTAATTACGTATTATTAATAATAAAATTTAACTAATTTAACTATAAATATAAGTAAATAAAAAGTAAGTTATCGTCAATGTGTATCTACTATTATTAGTATTATTGACTTCCCGTAAATCGAAATGGATTTTTTTTGCGTATCTTTACATTTCAGGGCTTCGGAACATTTTGGCATACCTAGAAAAAATGGATGTGTGGGTGTTTGTATGTATGTGTGGATACAATTTTTCGTCAAATTTGAATCATCCAAAAAACAAAGTTTTTGGCAAAGGCAGGTCCTATCGTTTTGGATATACGAAGATAAAAGTGCAAAAAATGGCAGAAAGGAAAAAGAATTCTTTTTTGTGGTTCTTTTGAAAGGAAAAAGAATTTTAATTATAACTAAAATTCTGAACACCTCTTATATTAAATTTTAATATTAGACAATGTCCGTTTTAATTCCGATTATTTAAGTTCAATAAACGTCATTGTCCAATTCATAAGTGGAATTCTGTCTTAAGGCAATTAAGGCATCGTGCCTTAAGGCAAATTGCTGAAACTTCCCGTACCAAAAATTATTATTTTTTTAAAAACGATTAACATTTTTGAAAAAAAATTACTTTGAAAAAATAAGATTTTTGAGAAACTATAAATTGGACAAAAAATTACTTTTTTTGAAAAAAAAAGATTTTTTTTTTTTTTTGAAAAAAATTTTTTTTTTCTTCATTTTGACATATTGTGGAAGATCTGAACTTTCTTTTCAAAGCAATCGTACTGCTTTAACTGCATAGGGACAAAATATAAAGCGCGTGAGCCCCGCGTCGCTGTCTAACGCATAAGCATTGGTACGGAACCCATAGGAATGTTAACAAAATGTATACTTATTGTTAAAATCTCTATAAAATATCTGATAATTTGATGTGCATATGTCTAATGATCATTTTTGACCGCCAAATGGCTCATTTTTTTACTCTTTTCCTCCATATCTCCGAAACCGCTAGACCTACCTTCATGAAAATTTTATCGATTCTTCATCTTGTCAATACAAGTGAAATGGTTTTTGAATTATTCAAATCGGACGCCCCGTTCTCTTAAAAGCTGAGTTACCGTTTTCGGCACTTTTTGCGCCGTATCTTCGGAACGGCTAGACCTGCCTTTGCCAAAAACTAATCAGCACGTCTCCTCATCAATACGCATGTTTTTTGAATTATTCAAATCGGTTGATCGGTGTTCCCGAAATCGTCGACGGAAGTTTGTATCCGCACACGCACACACACATACATCCATTTTTTCTAAGGTATGCCAAAATACTCAGAAACCTTTAAAACGTAAAGATATATAAAAATGTTCATTTTCGATTTTTTGCGATTATTATAACTTGCCCTACGGGAATAATAGAATTACTATAACTGAAACACAAATACTTCCAACGCAAAGTTAAATTAATTTTGAGGTTAAAGCGCAAATCGAAGTTAGATACTAGAAAGAGTATAATTTTTTTTTTTTGATAATTGCTTGAGATAATTTAGTAATTCTTCTAAGTTGTTCTTATAATATTTATTTTGCGTGAACTGCCATAGTTTCAACTTGCGTTTTTAACACGTTCACTAAGAGTTTATCATTATCATACATTTACAACATTTTGCAAATAACAAAAAAAAACTTGTCAAATTGCTTCACAATTTGTAATTACAAATTACAATTCTTACAAAAAGATAGAATTTTATTCAATCCGCGGGTTAAAAGTTTAGGAGTTAAAAATACAAATCGAGAGTATAACACATGGATGGATAATAAAAAATGTTATATGACCGCCTTTTTGAATTACCAAATTATCTCCAACGGTACCTGAAATATTGCATTTTTAGTTTTTCTACATTTTATAGATTTGTAATGATTGCTCGCATGAGTTTGTGTTGTCACCTACGCACTTGATTCTTACCTGCAAAATATTTATTTGTAATATCTCAGGAACACCTTGAGATAATTTAGTAATTCAAAAAGTTTATCTTAAAACACTCTTTCTCACCCATCGTGCAGTTATACTCCTGTTTATAATTTGTGTTTTTAACTGTTTTAATTAATAAATTAATAAATTAATAATTAATAATTAATAAATATGCTATTCCTAAAGTTTTATATTATACGTAGCACAATAAATCAAGAATATATAGTTATTACATCGAAGCCAATCTCTAATAAAAATGTTTGTACTCGTCAAAAATAAACGAGCACAACAATATTAATTTTCCTTTCCAAGCCCATTTTGTTTTTTAACTTTCAAAAAATAAAAAGCCATTATTTTTAATATTAGCACGTCCGATAATGCGTTTTTCTTATTTTTTTCTTGCATGCTCTAGAAATGTCTGCAGTTAATCATTCAGAGTGCTAATGCAGATTTATTAGGTTTTGAATTCGAAACTTTGAAAGTAATATTTCTGCATCAAATAATAAACAGGGCATTTCACTTTGAAAAATTTGTTGAATGTTGGGCGTAGATTTAAATTAAACGGTGAGAATCGTTCAGAGAAATTGGTAATAAATAATAAGGGTATAGAGTCTCTGAGTATTTATTTACTACAGTAATATTTGTAATACACGTTACAAAGCTAAATAATCTGCAGTGAAAGCAACTGCAAATTAATATTTACGCTCGGGAATAAGAATTGATTTTAACTGAAATAAATGATTTTTTACTTCTTTGTTAACAGTAGATTTGTTACCATTAAGGGGCGCACCTAGTGTGACAACCTAAATAAAGGTCATTTATGGGAATTAAAAAATAAAAAAAACTACTTAATCCATCTATTTGAAATTTTGAGGTTATATTTATACATGTTTTGAGAATACACAGTAAAATTTTTGAAATAAAATATTAAATACTGCATCTATTATAAATTAAAAATTGACAAAATGTTAAATGAAAAAAAGTTAAATTTTTCCCAAAATTTTGGTCGTTTCTGGCCTGCTAAAATTTGATTTTTGATTACATCAAAAAACTGGAGGGTCATCGTATGGGGAACTATATAGAGAAGATGCAAGAAAAATATTTGATAGCAATCGGATCATTTGTCTCTGAGTAAGTCACTCCAGCAAATTCGAAAAATACTGTTTCGAGAAAAACGCGTTTAAAGATAAAATGATCGTTATACTATATACTATATATACTTTTTTTAAATGACTATAACTTAAAACATATTCAAGATATCGCTTCAAAATTTCAGTATGTTAATTTTAAAGGTATAACCTAGGGATCGTTCAAGTATTACGTAAGCAGATTTATTACAATTATTTACCCTCCCCCATCCCCTATGTCAGCAAAAGTGAGCAAAGCTCTTACCCCCTACCCCCATGCTTACGTAAACATTTTGCAATTAATGTAAAAAAAGAAAAATACTACCTATGACGTAATCATCATCCATACTCCTCTGCTCCCCCCCCCCATGTCAACCCAAAATAAGCAAATCAACAACCCCCTCGCCCCCCTATAGTGCTTACGTAATACTTGAACGGCCCCCTATCCAAATATGAAAAAATTCAAAATTCAATTTTTTGAAAATTTCACACTAGGTGTGCCCCTTAATATATTGAGCTTAATATAAATGAATAATCTTGAGACAAAATTTCAAAAAAAATAAAATAAGTAAGCAACTCGTTGTATTTATGAAACGCCTTTTGGAATCTTGTACATATATTTATTACTTAATCAGAGCCTTCGCTAATATATAAGACATCCATCTGAGCCTATCTTGGCCTATATCATCCGTTGTTTCTGATATCGGATATAAACTTGAAAACTTTCCACATCACCTACTCGTGCGCCAGTTATTAATGATTTTGTTGATTGATAGCACTTTATATATTATATCACCACCGCCACCGTCATAGACGCCAAAAAGGGAAACATGGTCCTTTCCTTCCTTTTAGAAGGGAAAGATGAAGGACCGATATATTGTACATTTTGATAGATCCCAAATATACTGAACTCTGGAATATAATTAATAATTTGACAGTTTGAGCTATACAGACGAGCTATACGACGAGCAACCTTATATATTAGGAATTGCGCTAATAGTTGACTGATGCTTTTGAACGTGTGGACGTTTTCTCACTTGTTTCAAGTATAATATCTCCGATTGATAAATCTTTCGGCCGGAAGCGGGAACAAACAAAAACAGCGCCACCAACGGCAGAAGCACACTATACGACTATTACCGAATACGAATACGAATGCAGAAAGGACGTCCGTCGGCCAATAAATCTCACTCTGTCATAATTGATTGATCGCGGATACGTCAAACTTGGTCCGAATAGAATTTTGATTAATAGGTTCCGTACATACAACATACAGCCGACTACTCGGCTGGATACAGATACCAAGCGACTGGGCCGTTTCTTTTGCATCAATAATATAGATACAATCACCGAATCTCTCTAATTAATCTTTCTTTTCACGTAATTATCAAACTAGTTGGTATTGGTATTCTGCCTTGGGGCAAGTTACATGAACTGTGCGTAAATAATCGACTCAATCAATAAAAAAAATAATTTATTTATGAGTGATTAGAAGTATTCCGAGTGGATTAATTACACATAATTGAGAACGAACAAACACTTTGACACGGAGTATTTTCTAAATTTTCAAAAATCAATAATTTTTATAATTGAACCAGTTTCCAGGACTTTAAAGGTTTATTATGTTCAAGACCAAGTACTCTATCATTATACCAAGTAAATAGTCTAATTTTAATTTCAACAAATGTCAAAAGAACTACTCATTTTCTCAAACTTTGATGAATTTTTAAAATCAAACTATTTGTCGTAAGGCCGTAATATTTCAGTAAGTTCTATAAGACAATGATATATATCGCCAAAAAAGTTTCATAAAAATCGGCTTAAATTTTTTTTAACAGTTAATTACAAAAAACACGGCTCAGTAGATTTTCACCGAAAACTAATCAGTATCATTCCCAACTAATATCTTTAGTACAGTTTTTGATTTTTTGAAATCGATTCGGTAGTATGAGCTTAAATGTGGACGAAAAGTTTAACGCTTTTTTTCAAATGACAAAGAAACGGCTTGACAGATCTTCGCACAAAACTGACAAATGAGAGTGCTTATCGAGATACATCTAATGGCTTTTAAATTTCTGAAATCGGTTCAGGCGTTTTTGAGCAAACGTAGATGAAAGGTTAGCCCGCAATTCTGAATCGATTTTGAAAATTCAAAAACCGTTCGAAAGATATTGGTTGGACGAATTTTTAAAGTTAAACGAGTTGCCATAGGGCCGTAATATTTTAGTATGATCTAGAAGACTATTGTATCTACCTCAAAAAAATAATAAAAATTGTCGAAAAAAAATTTTTAACACTTTATTACAAGAAAACGGCCAGGTCGATCTCTGCCAAAAACTAATCAGCACGATTCCCAACCAATATCTTTCGAACGGTTTTTGAATTTTCAAAATCGATTCAGAATTGCGGGCTAAAACGTAGACGATTTTTTTTTACTTTTCTGCGATTTACAGAGAAACGGCTCGGCCGATCGTAGCGCAAAAGTGACAAACGATAGTCCTCATCGAGATACATCGAATGACTTTTAAATTTTTGAAATCGGTCCAGCCGTTTTTGAGAAAACGTCGATTCACGGCAAGAAATCTATTCACATATACGCACACATCTTTTTTCCCAATTTGGTGTCATTCGATTCAGAATGGTTTGAAATGTCGAGAAAACATAAAATTTAGCGAATCGGATTTTTTGATGAAGACATCATAAACTTCTCCATCGGGAAGTTCAAAATTTTATATTTTTTCTAGAAAATCCTACTTGCTAATACATATTGTATTTTCTCGACATTTAAATCAATCCAAAGTACAGTAGAACTTCGATTAACCGGACTAATTGTTGTCAATAGAAATTGACATTTGCTTATGTATGTCCATATATATTTTCTTTTTTTCTTTTTTTTTTTTTTTAATTTTTATTTTCAATAGCAATCAGAATACATGACTATTCTATGAGCTATTTGGCTTATGTCATTCACTCACACACATACACACACACTTGCAAACACACATATAAATTTATCGGATCAATATTACAATCATATTTAGAGAATCACTTCAATAAATGATTCAATTATTCTGTTCGTATTATCTAAGGTTCCTCCATATTATCTTCGGGCAGCTTCTTCTTCAGTCTTCTTGAAGTTGATGTCTCAAGAAGCTGAATGACTATATGGTTTGAATGATGTTGTAGTTTTTGAAAATGTTTTATATATATTTTTATTAACTTCCCGAAGGAGAAGTTTATGTTTTCATCAAAAAATCCGATTCGCTAATTTTATGTTTTCTCGACGTTTCGAGCCATTCTGAATCGAATGAGACCAAATTTGGAAAAAGTATGTGTGTGTGTGTGTGTGTATGTGTGTGTGTGTGTGTGAACAGATTTTTTGCCGTAAATCGACGTTTTCTCCAGAACGGATGGACCGATTTCAAAAATTTAAAAGCCATTTGATGTATCTCGATGAGGACTATCGTCTCTGAGTTTTGTGCGGCGATCGGCCGGGCCGTTTCGTTGTAAATTGCAGAAAAGTGAAAAATTTTTCGCCCACGTTTTAGCCCGCAATTCTAAATCGATTCCGAAAATTCAAAAACCATTCGATAGATATTGTTTGGAAATCGTTCTGATTAGTTTTTGGTAAAGATCGGCCGAGCCGTTTTCTTGTAATAACGTTTTAAAAAAAAAAAATTCGACAATTTTTATGATTTTTTTTTGACGGTAGATACCAAAGTTTTCTAGGTCATACTAAAATATTACGGCCCTACGACAACTCGTTTAGCTTTAAAAATTCGTCAAAGTTTGCTAACAGTTAAAAAAATGTGCTAACATAGGGTTAATGGTTTAAACAAGCATACTCGAATAAAATATACAAAAATTTTATTTTTGAAAAAAAAAATAGTTCAAAATTGTATACGAATAGATAAATTTTTATTCGTATGTATTCATGCATCGAGGCAAAATGCTACTTACATCTAGTTGTCTGATTTTAGTCATTGCTCATCACAAGAGTGTCTTGTTTCAAATTGCTGATTAGTAAAGTTCTGTTTCTACGCTTGATTGATATTGTTTATAACCTTTTTGTTTATCTAAATCTTAACTATAAATTGCGCGATGTTCCTTATATTTAGTTTTTTCGCCAGAAGAGTCCTTAAGTTATGAAACGATGCTCATCTTTTTGTTTGCTCGTTAGTAGTATTGTTTAGTGTGACTGACATTGTTCATACCTTTTATATTGTTATTATATGATGTTACACAGGTTGCTTATCAGTGGAGTCCTTATTTTTATTTTTTAGTTCACTTTATGAAATATCACTCAGCAGAGTGTCTGGTTTTCTTTGTTTGCTAGTAGAGTTCTTTTCCTTAGATTGACTTAGATTACCAATGTTGATAACCATTTTTATTAAATCTTGAATACAAATCGCACTATGGTGCTTAGTTCGCTCGTCAATAGTCTCTTTTCAATTTTAGTTAGTATATATAGTAGTATGGAGTGCCTTGTTTTAGTTTGCTCTTTAGTAGAGTTCTTTTGCCTAATATGATTGTTATTGTTTATATCCTTTATATTTTTAATAAATCTTATTGTGTTGTATTTATTGAGTCGTAATGGTTAACCTTAAGGCAAAATGCCACTTGGATTTAGTTAAACATATTTATAATTAATAACCTCAAAATAATGTAAACATGTTTAACCCTCCATAGGTCGCAGTGGTCTGGCCAGACTTTTTTCGACTTCAATTTAAAACTAGCTGTAAGTGGAATTCTGTCTTAAGGCAATTAAGGCATCGTGCCTTGAGGCAAATTGCTGGAACTTCCCGTACCAAAAATTATTATTTTTTTAAAAACGATTAACATTTTTGAAAAAATTTTACTTCGAAAAAATAAGATTTTTTAGAAATTTTAAATTGGACAAAAAATTACTTTTTTTGAAAATAAAATTTTTAAAAAAAAAAAAAATTTTAAACAATTTTTTTTATAAAAATTTTTTTTTGGAAAAAATGTTATCTTCATTTTGAAATATTTTGGAAATTCTGAACTTTTTTTCAAAGCAATCGTACTGCTTTAACTGCATAGAGACAAAATATAAAGCGCGTAAGCGCCGCGTCGCTGTCTAACAGAAAAACAATGGTACGGAACCCATAGGAATGTAAACAAAACTTATACTTATTGTAAAAATCTCAATAAAATATCTGATAATTTGATATGCATATGTCTAATGTCTAATGATTATTGTTGACCGCCAAATGTTATTTTTTTTTAGTTTTTTTTACTAGATCTCCGAAACCGCTAGTCCTATCTTCATGAAAATTTGATCAAATCTTCATCTTGTTAATACAAGTAAAATGTTTTTTGAACTATACAAATCGAACGCTCCGTTCTCTTAAAAACTAAGTTACCGTTTTTGACCCTTTTTGCCCCATATCTTCGGAACGGCTAGAATGTTTTTTGAATTATTCAAATTGCTTTATCCGTGTTCCCGAAATCGTCGACGAAAATTTGTATCCGAACACACACACATGCACGCACACACACACATACACACACACATACATCAATTTTCTCCAAGGTATGCCAACATATTCAGAAACCTCTGAAACGTGAAGATATATAAAAATTTTCATTTTCGATTTTTTTGCGATTACTTACCCTATGGAAAGTTAATTATAAATAAATCAGTTTATGATCTTCAGAACATTAACAATCGTCATTTCATTTCGAATCAAATTCCAAAAAAAAAATAGTTGCCAAATTTACACAAAATTGAAAAAGTGCTCCCGCATAGTCACAGTCTAAACGCATTTGCAAATAATTCTGTGCGACATTTTCACTTATACTGTGCTCAGTTTGGCGGCATTTTCACATTTTTCAATAATTTTCACAAAATTGGAAAAGTGCTCCAGTACACAAACAGTCTAAACGCACTTGCGTAAACATTTCTACCAGAGTGGCGCTTAGACTGTGCTTAGCTTGGGTGATTTTTTGAATTTTTAGTCCAAAATTACAAAAAAAAATTTTTGAAAAAAATTAGAAACAAAAAATTTTTTTTTCCAAAATCAATTGTTTTGTTGAAAAAAGCAGAAAGTTCTTTGAATCATTTAAATCGGACGCTTAGTTCTCTCAAAAACAGCCATTTTTTTTAAATTTAGCTCTGTAACTCCGAAACCTCTGGGCCTACCTTTGCCAAAAACTAATCAGCACATCTCCCTATCAATAGGAATCGAATGTTTTTTAAACCATTCAAATCGGTTGATCCGTTCTCTCAAAAATTCGCTTTCTATTTTTTGCACTCTTTGCTCCATATCTCCGTAACGGCTGGACCTACCTTTGCCAAAAACTAATCAGCACATCTCCCTATCAATAGGAATCGAATGTTTTTTAAACCATTCAAATCGGTTGATCCGTGCGCCCGAAAACGTGGACGAAAAAACGCGGACATACAAAACACACACACACACACACACACACACACACACACACACACACATCCATTTTTTCTGAGGTATGCCAAAATGTTCAGAAACCTTCAAAACGTCGAGAAATGTAAAAATTTTTGATTTCGATTTTTGGACGATTACTATAACTTACCCTACGGGAAGTTAAAAAAAAAATACTTTTAGTAATTCTATCGACTTGAAATTTCTGGACTTTTCCTAAAATTTCATTAGCTGTCGATCAATGAAAAAATCAGGACGAAAATATGTCCATAGCCAGACTACTCCGACCGTTTGATGGTAAATATCCGACCGACGGAGGGTTAATTTGAGAATATGTTATATTTTTTCTCAAAAATCTCAAATGGTTGATTGTCACTGCTTTATGACGAGTATATTCGTTGACACACAAAAATTTGTAGAATTCTCCGTGACGAGTATACTCGTCAATCACAGTTTACTGGTCAAGGAAAAATGCCACTTACACCTAGTTTGGGCGTATAACTTGTCAAAGAAAATTCAATCTAAAAAATAGAATTTTGTATTGTGATCTCGATAATTTAAATTAAGTCAAATCAAAATAAATGTTTAGCTTTAAGGGTTAATAGGAATGTGTTACGTCCACAAAATATTAGGTCGAGGTCGTTTGTGGCGTTTAATAACTAATATATAATAACAAATAACTCAGGAAATACAAACCTTGACAAATCATAAAGCTCAATCAAATTAAACTTATATGTATAATATAAGTTTAAAAACTTATAATAGTCGATAAAGAAAACGATGCTTCTAATATGGCGGGTAAGAAAATTGATGAAAGATGAGATTTCTGATATGAGAATTGTATAATTCACAAGAAAAGCTTATATATATATATATATATATATATATATATATATATATATATACGTATATATATATATATATATATATATATATATATATGATGATAACTTTTAAATTATCTTAGTTATCTTAAAACTATATTAAACTAATTTTTAGATAATCAAATTATCTACATATTTCTCTGATATTATATTTATGTCAAATAAACTTTCATCACTAAAAATTACACCTAAATACGCAACAGGCAACAATCATGAATATTTTGTACAAAAACCAGCGTTACATTTATCTATATTTTGACAGATATCTCTGAAATTATCTAAGTTATCTTAAAACAATCTTAGACAAATTGCAAGATAACTAAATTATCAACATTTTCGTCTAGTATAGTAGTTACATCCGATAAACTTTCATTACTAAAAAATACCATACAATTCATAATTACTACACCTCAAAATCTGCAGTACACTTTTCCACATTTTCACAGATAACTCTGAAATTATCTAAAACATATCAAAACAATCTTCCACAAATATCAAGCTCACACTTCACCCTACAAACTTCCCTAACATCACACAACCCTATATCAACTTTCCATATTTCAAAACACAGCCCCATCTTATCTTTCCTCCTATCGATTTATTTCTCTCGGTAACAAGTTGCACAGGAAAGTTATTTCTGTTCTTGGAGCGCCCCTTGGAGCGCCTCGAAGCGCCCCTGCGCAAAAAATATAATTCCCCACCGCTGTTACCGATTGCAGCCCCCGAACGGGGGTTTGGGGATGAAAATCGTGAGACAAGAGGGAAAAGAAAAGAGTGTTATGTAAATCCTCTTTGAGAAAGTACTTGATGGTATTATAGAGTACTTGCCGATAGGCTAATTTGGTTGAATGGTAATTAATTAGTGTATGATAATTGGGTAATTAATTGATAACTTAGTTTGCTCGTCAGTAGAGTTCCTTTTCTATTTTAGTAGAATCGTTTTTTTTTTTAAATTTTAAAGTTTAGTTAGTTGTTTTGGCGATAAAATCTTTAAAATTATTATCAGTCTATGTTTTAAAGTGTCAAGGTGACCTTTAGAACTTTCGTATATGGATGGAGCGCGAAGTGCGTTGAAGATTTTGTTTAAGAGTTTGAAGTTAAGTCTAGGGTGTGAGGTCGAGGCGTGTGATTCGGACGTTCATGCTGGACTTTTTTGGGTTGAAATTTTTAGTTTTATTTGTATTAAAATTTTAAAATTTAGAACAAAAAGTGTATATTTATTTTGCGAATCGCGATTGTTTTTGAGATTTTAATACAATTTAGAGTTAAGTTTTTTTAGCATCTGTGATTTTAGAAATGAAAGTTTATTTGGCATGAATATAATATTAGAGAAAAATGTAGATAATTTTTTATCTAAAATATTGTCTAAGGAAAAATAATGATAACTAAGATATTAATAGTTATATCGTTTAATACCTAAAACTTTTTCAGTTCTTAACTTACATACTTATTAAACTTCTGTAGAAGTTTCATAAAGTTTCGTCAACAAGTTCTGTTTTAAAAAAAATATTTATTTGAGAACAATTTTGTATGAAGAAATTTATGTTGAGGACATTTTTCTGTATTTTTAAAGATAACTCTTAAATTATCTTAGTTATCTTGAAACAATCTTAGATACGTTTAAAGATAATTAAATTATCTACACTTTTCTCTAATATTGTATTCATCATATTTCATTCTTTCATATAATACTTTGTGGTACATTTATCTATATTTTTATAGATAACTCTTAAATTATTTTAGTTATCTTAAAACAATCTTAGATAATTTTAAAGACAACTAAATTTTCAATGTTTTTGTCTATTATTATATTTGTGTAAACTGAACTTTCATTAACAAAAATTACACATACATACATTAAATAAAATTAAAAACTTTATTGTAGTACAAATTATCATCATTATCATAAGTAGTGAGTCAAAAAGTTTTACTTCAAATATAGGCTTGTTGGGTATCAAATGAAAGGGCTCGACGACCTTTATTCATCGGTCATAACAACAGCCTCAAAATGTCAATAGGGTTCTGTATAAATTATTTATTTAATTTCTAGTATCAATTTTTGTCATTTAAAATATACCACGTCGCTGTAGAAGTCTTACTGTGTTAGAACATATTATAAACAGTGTAATTTAGAACAAATTCACCGAATAAACCATTTACGTTAGACGTACCGTTCAAAAGTTACAAGAGATTTAACAAAGGGACGATCAATGGGTTGCAGAACTCTAGTTGGAACATAAGTTTACAAGTTTTACTTCAAATATAGGCATGTGGGGTATCAAATAATAGGTCTCGACGAGCTCTATCCAAATATCATAATAACAAACGTCATACCATGTACGTCACAATGTCTATTTAGGCAATATTAAAATATTGCAATTTGTCGTCCGGCGGTACATTTTTCTATACTTTTAAAGATAGCTCTTAAATTATCTAAGTTATCTTAAAACAATCTTAGATATACTGAAAGTTCAATAAATCATCTACGTTTTTGTCTAATATTGTATTCACATCAAATAAATTTTCATTACTAAAAAATCTACTTAAAGATCACCATATACGCAAAATACAATTAAAAATATTTCATGCAATATCCTGCGGTACATTTATCTATATTTCTCCAGATAACTCCTAAAATATCTTAGTTATCTAAAAACTATTTTTCGAATTTTACAGTCAATAAAATTATCTAAAACATCCCCTAACACCATATCCACTTTCAACTACTCCTTGAAGTCTAAAATCGCATATAAACCCTGACGTATATACACGTCGTTTCTATATCTATTTTATAGACACATATCCGCTTTGGAAGCCTTTCATCCGTTATTTATATTTATATTTATATTTATATTTATATTTATATTTGCCATATTTATATTTACGGATACAGGAATAAATTTAATAATTACAGAAAATAAATTATCCTAATTGAATTAAGTATAGTAAAATACAACTATTAAACAATATTACGCCTAACATTAGTAATATCTAATACAATAACTTGAAGAAAAAAAAAATGTAATAAAATTCAAATAGTTTAATTGTTGTAGATCTTGAGAGTCTTCTTATGGTAAAAAAATCCTTGAAATATCCGTTATGCAATTTTTAGTTGAGTATCATATCTGGAAAATAAAAATTAAGAGCAGTATCAAAAAAGAATATACAATATGAAAATAATTGTAATGATAAAATACTTAAAGTAGGAAAATGGTAAAATAATTTAGAATAAAAATTAGCAAAGGTATTGAAAAGGGAAAAAAATTGTAACTGTTGCAAAAAGAAGTATTAATTAGTAACAGTAGGCATTTCATTATCAAAATAATGTTTGATATCGAAATTGGCAAACTCAGAAGTATCGTAGAAACTTTGAGCTTTTAAAAGTTTAACAATAGTATTATGAAATTGACGTTCATTCAGTTTCCTAATATGTAGTGGGAGTAGATTAAAAAGCTGTACTCCTCTTCCGTCTATGGTATTAAAAGATGTTTCAAGTTTAAAAGTTGGTCCTTTTATAGTCAAATTTCTTGTTTTATAATAGGAATTTAACATGGAGGATAGGTTGAAGCGTTCAGGATTATTCTTTATGAATGACAACGTAATTAGCAAAAATATACAGGGAACAGTGAGAATGTTATATTGTCGGAAAAGATTCCTACATGAGGATAAGGAACTGAGGGAAAAAATTATTCTTAATGCTCTTTTCTGTATTTTGAATATATCCTTTAAGGATGATGAGAATCCCCAGAATTGTATTCCATAAGCGAGATGCGAATAGAAATTAGAATAATAAATTGAAAGAAGGCAATTTAAACTAACTTTTGATTTAAGAATTCTCAACATGAAACAGGTTTTGGTTAACTTAGGTACAAGTATGGAATGAATATGATTGTCCCAGTTTAGGTTTTTTTGTAATTGGATCCCTAGAAATTTTGAGACTGAGGAAAATTCAAATTGAATGCTATTGATAGTTAAAGAATTGATCTCATGACTTATCCTATTTACTGTTCGAAAAGACATAATTTGGATTATTAGAATTGAACCAATTCGAAATTGACTTCATAACTAGATTTAATTTATCATTTACTTCTTCTAAGGAATTGCTTTTTATAATCACACTAGTGTCGTCTGCAAAAAGAATAAATTTACAGAGATCTGTACATTTTGGTAGATCGTTTATGTAGATGAGAAATAATAATGGTCCGAGAATTGAGCCCTGAGGGACACCGAGCTTAATATTTTGTTTGTCTGAGATAATTACTGAACCACGATCATTAAGATTAACAGATTGAGTCCTATTTGATAAGTAAGATGAAAATAATTCAAGAGCTATACCACGTACACCGTATTTATCGAGCTTGTTTAAAAGAATTTCATGGGAGATACAATCAAAAGCTTTGGACAAGTCACAGAAAACTGCAACGCAGAAACTACCATCTTCGAAAGAGTGAATAATGTCATGGACTAATGTGTAAATTGAGTGAGAGGTAGAGTGATTTCGACGAAACCCAAATTGATTTTTGTGTAATATATTATTAACTGTTAAAAAATTGTTTAGCCGACTATGTAATATTTTTTCAAAAAATTTTTGTCAAAAGTGTTTAATAGAGAAATTGGTTCGTGTTTAATAGAGAAATATTGTTCGCAGTTTAACGGAATTTCCCTTCTTGGTCGTAAATTCACACTAAATACAATAGATGTCGGGGGTATTAAAACGAGATTAAATTCTTAAGTGTTAATATGCATTGTGTGTGGGAATTTATTAGAAAAACGTGTTGAGAATGGAAATGGAGGTTATGGGGTTGGGGTTGTGTTAGTTGGATAGAGCTCGTTGAGACCTTTTATTTGATACCCCACATGCCTGTATTTGAAGTAAAACTTGTGAACTTACGTTCGATCTCGATTTCTGCAACCCATTGGTCGACATTTTGTTATATCTCTTGTAACTTTTGAACGGTTCGTCTGAAGTAAATGGTTTCTTCGGGGAATTTGTGCTAAATTAAATCGTCTATAATATCTTTCAATATAGTTTGACACTACAGCAATTTTAAATGGAAAACTTTAACATTAGTAGTTAAATAAATAGTGTATTGAGTACGTTATTACGTTATTTGGATAGTGCTTGTCGAGACGTTTCATTTGATACCCCACATGCCTATGTTTGAAGTAAAACTTGTAAACTTATGTTCAAACTCCTGTTTTGCAACCCATTGGTCGACTTTTTATTGTATCTCTTGTAACTTTTGAACGGTTCGTCTAAAGCGAATGGTTTATTCGACAAATATGTGCTAAATTAAATTGTTTGTTTTAGTTTTTATTGCAATTTAATTCTACAGCAATTTTGTATACTTTAAACTTCAAAAATAGTCATTGAAAAATGGGTAAATGATTTTTATGGATCCTTATTGGTGTTATGTTTCTGTTTCTAAGATATTTGGATAGTGCTCGTCGAGACCTTTTATTTGATACCCAACATGCCTAAACTCGTCAAATATATCAGTGACGTCCAAAACAGACCTATAGAATTCCGTACAATCACATATATCTGATATTCAAAACTAATTTTTGAGTTTCTATTGCAATTTTAAAGTATACCGAGTAGATTGAAGGATTGATATTAAGTACAGTTATAGATAATTTAATTTAGAACAAATTTGCCGAATATTTCATTCATTTTGGACGAACCGTTCAAAAGTTACAAGAATTTCAATAATATAAATAAATGCATGCAAACGTGCTGTCGTACTATAAATAGTACAGCGGGTCAAATGCGAGTTAAAAAGTTTTACTTCAAATTTGTAGCTAATTCTTTCAGCTTCAAATCAGCTAAAGACAGTTTTGAGTTTGAATTTTCAGTTTAGAAGTTCTAGCAAAAAAGGTAAAGGCATTCTTGATTCCAGCACTGACGAAAGTTTAGTAGGCGAACTGAAAATTTGGGTTTTGTAGGATAAATAATACAAATTTTGAGAAATAATTTGAGACAAACTTATAACTAGTTTTTGTAGCTACAAATTAGCTAAATACTGCTTTCAGTTGGCACAATTAGTTTTGAAGTTACAGCTAAAAAAGTAAACACAAGTCCTAGTGCTTGTACCAACTAAATCTTAAATAGTGCTCAAGGAATTTGGTTTTTGCAAAATAAATATTAATGATATCGTAGTAAAGTCTTAGATAAAATGATAGCTAGTACTATAAGCTACAAATTAGCTAAAGATAGTTCTTAGCTAACACAATTAGTTTGGAAGTTATAGCTATAAAACTAAACACAAGTCTAAGTGTTGGTACTAACAAAAAGTTTATATGTACACTAAGAAATTCTTTATAATAAGATAACTGTTAAAGATATCCTAGTACAGTATTAGACAAACTTTTTGCTTTTATTTCAAGCTACAAAATAGCTGAAGATAGTATTTAGCTACGAGATTTAGTTTAACAGTTATAGCTAAAAAAAAACTACACACAAGCTCTAGTGCTGTACTGAAGAAAGTTTTTAAGGGCTGTACAAAATTAGATTTACCAAGGTAACTATAAAAGTACTTCGAGCTATAAATTATCTAAAGATAGTTTGTAGCTAGCATAATTAGTTTGGAAGTTATAGGTATAAAACTAAACACAAGTCCTAGAGCAGGTACTAATCAACATTTACATATTGCTCCAGGAAATTAAATTTTGTAAGATAATTGTTAAAGATATCTTAGTATACTATAAGACAAACTTGTAGCTAGTACTTTAGGCTATAAATTAGCTAAAGACAGTTTTCAGTTTCAACCAACATTTTAGAAAATATAGCACACAAATCGTAAGAATGCAACCACTTCATATAATTTGAGTTGAAGCATTGATAATTTTTAATTGCATTTATTAAAAAAAATAATCAAAAATTGCTATAATATTAGTGTAAATTGATAGATAATTCAATTAGCTAAACATACCTTATAGTTTGCATAATTAGTTTGGAGAATATAAAAGAAAAACTATAAAATTGTATATTTATATACTACTTGTTTAGCTAGTTTGTTTATTTATAATTACATTTTCATATTAAAAATTATTCATGAAACTTACAAAAATATTAGCTTAAATTTTAGTTAATTTTATTATATACAAATTACCTAAACACACATTATAGTTTGTATAAATAGTTTAGAAGTTACAAAACTAAAACTACAAAAATATCTTCATCATATAATTTTATCAGCATTTCGAATAGCATTTTTATATTAAAAATTATTTATAAAATTTACAATAATGTTACCTCAAATTTTATAAAATTCAATTAGCTACGAATTAGCTAAACATACCTCATACCTTTCACAAATAGCTTAGAAGTTATTCAAAAAAAACTATGAATTTCCTGCTAAATTTTGGAAGTTCAAGTGTGAAACACGCTTTACAGCCCTAAAGCTTCCACTACACTCAATCGGCGCCATATAAAACCCTAAACAACGCTCATAAGCAAAAGCGCAAGTGTGGCTACTGCTTTAGGCTAAAGCGTGCTTCACACTGTGCAATTGAAATTTAATTCAGTAAATAGATTTTTGAAAGCGTTTTTAAACCACAATTTGTTCCAACACATCTATACTTATATACATCAAATCAAAGGTAATTTCAAGCCCAAAAAACTGGCTAAACACAATTCTTATTTACACCAATATTCCAAAAATTATTTGCAAAAATTTGATTTTTTTTTTGTCTTTTTCCAGTCATATCATGCAGAGTTACATCAAATCGAACTCTTCAATCAGTTGACACAGAAATTAATAGCTGTTTATCAGCACGATGACACGTCACGTATAAAAAAGATGACAGAATGTGTCAATCAACGTTATGCTAATTTGACACAAGCAGTTGTGGCCAGAGGAAGGGTCCTCAACGCTGCTATTAACTCTTTACATAACTTCGACAGGTGAGTGATAATTTGAGTAATAAATTGTAAAAGACAGGTGATAAGTATATTTTGTTGCATATCAAATAAAAGGTTATGAAATTGTCTACAAGTCTGTATAAAGGGATTTTTAAAGTTTGGAACAAAATTTTGCAAAAAACAATTTTTTAAAGTCACGTGTTAATTTATGATACTAGTTGCAATGGGTGCAGATTTTTGTTTGCACGTACATTTTGTTCTAGATATTTCAAATATTACAAAAGTTATTAGAAAGCTAATATATTGTTAGAAAGCTAATGAAATTATCTACAAATCTGTATATAACGTTTAATAACTTTGCGAACAAAATTATTTAGGAAAAATCTGTAAAGTTCAAACTTTAGTATCGAGTTATTAGCCTTTGGTAGACGTTATAGGGTATATTTTTCTACGTTTGCGTTCATATTGCTAAAATTTGTTTCACAACATATATGTTATTATATATCGTTAAAAAAGTAATAAAATATTATCTATAAATGTGTATATAATAATTTAGTACGTTACAAACAAAATTTTGTTCAAAAAAATTTCAAACTTTGATGTCATTTTATGATCAAATTGGAGTGTGATTTTATATTTTTAGTTGCAATGGGTGCACTTTTTTCTTTGCACGTGCATTTTGTTCTAGATATTTTCAAAATAACAATAGCGTTATATATTGTTGGAAAGCTAATAAAATGGTCTATAAATCTGTATATAACTTTTCAAAACTTTGCGAACAAAATTATTCAAGAAAAATTACTAAACTTAAATTTTAGTGTATAGTTCTTCGTAACCTATGCAATACGTACTGATAATACTAAATTTAATTTAACTAAACAATTTTTATTAATAATTTTATTCCAACAGTTAAACATGCACATTTGTAGACAATTTTATAAGCTTTGTATTGATAATAGTGTATTAAAATTTAAACATTTTTTCTGATAAATAATGCAAACTTAAATAAAGTGTGACTAAACATCTATATTATTGATATTAATTTGCAAAGTTTGAGTGATTTTTGTCAAAAATTTTGTTCCAAAATTTTTAAAACCGTAAATACAGATTTATACAATATTTAATAATCTTTTTAATGATGTATATTAATATATAAATGTTTAAACAATTTTTTTTTGTAAATCAAGCAAATTCAAAAAAATGTGACCGAAAAACGAAATTGCTGATATTAATTTGCAAAGTTTGAGTAGTTTTGGTCAAAAATTTTGTTGTAAAACTTTTAAAACCGTAAATACAGATTTATGCACAATTTAATAAGCTTTGTAATAATGCATAATAATATATGAATGTTTGAACAAAATTTTTTGTAAATTATGCAAATTTAAAAAAAATGTCCGCAAAAATTATTAATGCGATTGCAAACTTTTGACTAATGGTACAGTTTTGTTTATAATTAAATTTGCTTACAATGTGTTTTTCTAAATATTTATCATTATATATCATTAGAAAGCTAATAAAATTATCTATAAATCTGCATATAACACTTGAAATTGTTTAAAACAAAATTATTTTTAAAAAAATGTTTAAACTTTGAAAGTGAACATTCAGTTGCTTGTAGTTATAAGAAGTCGATTTAAATATTCGCTTTTACGTTTATATTGTTTAAAAATATTCTAACATATGTATATTTTTATATAACGTTGAAAAGATAATAAAATTATCTACAAATCTGTATATAACAATTTAAAACCCTTGGAACAAAATTTTCCAGAAAAAATTAAACATTGTTAAACTTTGAATTTGCAAAACCTAAATTTTGTGGTCAATTTTCTGGATTTAATTAAATATTGCTAAAGTTTGTTTAAACATTTATATATTATTATAAATCATTAGAAAGCTAATAAAATTATCTTCAAATCCGTATATAACGATTTATAACTTTTGGAACAAAATTATATTAAAAAAAAACTGCAAGTTTTAACATTGCTTTAACATTGCAAAATTTAATTCGTGTCACATTGTGACATTAATTTATAAAAGCATTTATTTTATTAAACTTTATTAAAACTTAATATTATTATTATATATCATTAGAAAGCTAATAAAATTATCTATAAATCTGTATATAACACTTTGTGACTTTTAGAACAAATTTATTTGAAAAAATATAATCTACACATAACGAATATTGTTGTAAAGCTTTTGAACATTTTTTTATATTTGATTAAAATTTTTAATAAATTATTTAAATATTAACATTTATTTATATACTATTAAAACTACGTTAGTTATCTACGTTTTTTGCTAAGTTAATAAGTGGGTAACTTTATTTATTAACTACTACATTGTGGTTGAAAATAAGTATGTTAATAATCGTGTTTAAATACATATATGTAACCGGTGGTATATTTTGTCACTTTTGGTACATAAGTTGAAAAGTTTTTAATTTAGCACAAAATTATCTTTAGCAAGATGAAAGATAATTAAATTATCTACAAATTTCTTTAATATGACATGTAGGTCACTTTATTTATTAGCCACAAAATTATGGTTGAAAATAAATATGTTAATAGTCGTGTTCTAATACATATATGTAACCGGTGTTACATTTTCTTATATTTTATTACATAACTTTAAAAGTTTTCAATTCAGCACGAAAGTATCTTCAGCAAATTTATAGATAACTAAATTATCTAAATTTTTCACAAAGATAATATGCGGGTAAAATTATTTATTAACCACAAAAAATGTGGGTAAATACTGTCATCAGTAAATACTTGTGGGAACATTCGACGAGGCGCTTTTACATATTTTGGTATATAACTCAAAAATTATCTAAGTTATCTCAGAACAATCTTCGGCAAGATTAAAGATAATTAAATTCTCTACAAATTTATCTAAAGCCGGCCACAGACGTAGCTGTATAACTGCGCAACCTGCGACTTGCACATGTATTCTGTAGCGTCTGTGGGGTGTTTTTTGCGCAACTTGACAGACTGGTGCAAGCGAGTTGGCATGAGCACTTTTCAATTATTTTAATTGCGCAATCGTTCAAGTCGGCAAGTTCATTCGTTGGCCGCGTGTGGCAGCACATGTCTCGTTTCTATTTTACTTTGTAGCGAATTCATAATACAAGTTTATGAAGTTATCGACAATTAAAAGTTATGAAATTAGCCCTATGAACACTTTGAATTCTCTTCTGATGCTGTAAATATATAAATTAATAAAAAAGATATATTTTTAGGTTATGTTTTGACATTTATTATTTGACATTTGTGATATGCTTGCGCAAGTACTTGAACATAAACTTGAACCGTCTGTGGGCGCTGTGAAAATACGCCTGGTTGCGCATTCATTCAGTTGCACATGCATACAGTTACGTCTGTGGCCAGCTTAATATTGTTTATATACATCTAGAACAATTTATCTAACAAAATCGCATTTAAATATTATTTTTAGCTGAATGTACTTTGTATAGCTTGCTATGAAAAACAAATACAAAAAAAAAAAAAAAAAAAAATTATTTTATACCAATACATGCAACAGGCCCTATGGAACAATTTGGTGCAATTTTGCAGATAACTCTTAAAATATCTGTTTTATCTAAAAACAATCTTCGGCAAGATTAAAGATAATTAAATTATCTACATTTTCACCTAATATTGTTTATATACTAGTAGAACATTTTATCTAAGAAATTTGCACATTGTACATTTTGGCACTATTTTGCAGATAACTCTTAAATTATCTAATTTATCTTCAAACAATCTTTGGCAAAATTAAAGATAATAAAATCACCTATATTTTTATCTAATATTGTTTATGTACATCTAGAACAACTTATCTACCAAAATCGCTTTCGAATATCATTTCATACTAAAAAAAGACAACATGCTCAATGATACACTTTAACACCAATTTTTAGTTATTATAAAATTAAATTTATTAATTTTCATATTAAAACTTAATTTTACACTACTATAATATAAGGCAATATTAAAGATAATTTAATTATCTTTTAACACGTCTAATAATGTTTTAAGATAAAATAGATAATTTAAAAGTTAATAAGAATATAACAAAAAAAAATATTATATATTATTATAAGTAGAGAGATTTTATAAAAAGCTGACTTAAAACAGCAAAAAATTAGAAAAAAAAAATTCTGACTAACGTCGACTTATTAAAACAGTTCCATAGAAAATTAGCGAGTTCTGAAAGCTCGTTAATAATACTTTGCAAAAGAATTTATAGCTGTAAAAAGCTGTAGGATAAAAAGCTATATTTAGTTCCATAAAGCTGTAGGAGAATATTTTGGTATTTTTGAAAATTATTTGTGGATAAATGGTAAGAGATAGAGATGTATTATGTTAAAGGAATTTATTGAGAATTTAATTATCTTTAATCTTGCCAAAGATTATTTTCAGATAACTTATATATTTTAAGAGTTATGACTAAAATTGCTCCTAAAAGCTCCTATGTGCTTTAGGTCTGTTTCTGAATAAAATGATATTCAAATGCGATTTTCGTAGATAAATTGTTCTAGTTGTATATAAACATAGCTGGGCACCGTTAATCAAATAGTTAACTTCGTTAATCGTTAATCCGCTACAAAAAAAGTTAACTTCGTTAAACGTTAAAGCGTTACATTTCGAAAGAATTAACGCAAGTTAACGTTAATCGTTAATCCGTTAATATGTGTAAAATTATATTTTTATATCGTTGCGTTAGTGAACTTAAAAAACTTATTAGTTTAGGTTCTGGAAGTTAACAGGTTATGAATAAAACAAAATACTTGTATAATTCAAATGTGTAATCTAACCCCTCGCGCGTTTTATGCACACTTCCGTGTGTATAAGGAAAATGGCACAATTATCACATACCGTGATAATGCTATTGGTCAACTTTCCGTTTTTATGATTGCGTATTGTTTTTACAAGAATTTTTTTCTAAATAAAGGGAAAGAGTTTTTTAACTTCCCGTAGGGCAAGTTATAGTAATCGCAAAAAAATCGAAAATGAAAATTTTGCATTTCTCAACGTTTCAAAGGTTTCTGAATATTTTGGCATACCTTAGAAAAAATGGATGTATGTGTGTGTGTGTATGTATGTGTATTCGGATACAAATTTTCGTCGACGATTTCGGGAACACGGATCAACCGATTTGAATAATTCAAAAAACATTCGATTCGTATTGATAAGAAGACGTGCTGATTAGTTTTTGGCAAAGGCAGGTCTAGCCGTTCCGAAGATATGGGGCAAAATTGAGCCAAAAACGGTAGCTCAGTTTTTAAGAGAACGGAGCGTCCGATTTTAATAATTCAAAAAACATTTTACTTGTATTGACAATTATGAAGAACTGATCAATTTTTCATGAAGGCAGGTCTAGCGGTTTCGGAGATCTAATGAAAAAAGTAAAAAAAATGCCATTTGGCGGTCAAAATGATCATTAGACATATGCACATCAAATTATCAGATACTTTATAGAGATTTTAACAATAAGTATAAATTTTATTTAAATTCCTATGGGTTCCGTACCAATGTTTATCCTTTAGACAGCGACGCGGCGCTTACGCGCTTTATATTTTGTCTCTATGCAGTCCTAAAGCAGTAAAATTGCTTTGAAAAAAAGTTCAGATCTTCCAAAATATGTCAAAATAAAGAAAACATTTTTTTCAAAAAAAATTAATGTTTTGTCCAATAGTTTATAGTTTCTCAAAAATCTTATTTTTTCGAAGTAATTTTTTTTCAAAAATGTTAATCGTTTTTAAAAAAATAATAATTTTAGGTACGGAAAGTACCAGCAATTTGCCTTAAGGAACGATGCCTTAATTGCCTTAAGACAGAATTCCATTTACAGCTAGTTTTTGCGAAAAATAGGAAACGCGCGACGGGTTAAGCGTCGGGCATAAGGTGCATATTCCCCTTCATTTCGTTCGTTTTGGTGTCAAAATGTCTTTACCCGTGGAAAACAAACGTTCAACTGCAGCGCTTGAGGGTATAGCAGTATTGTATTTAATAAATAGATTTATGAATATCTGTTCCCCGAGGAATGCAGCATCGTTGAACGAGTCTTTTGATTTCATATCCAGCCACATTTTAACGAGAATTTGCGCTTTATTCTTTAAAGAGTTTGTAGCTCTTTGGTTTTTCTATAGACTGAGTGACAGAATTGAAAAAGTCTTTCTTCTCGTCATCATCGTTGTTACTCGCATTGCTCCCTCCGCCACTTAAACTATCTCAGTCCTTCGAATTTTTCGCTGCTTCTTGCCATAAGGCATCTTCTACCTTTTTTCCGTGCATTTTCTTACTGCATTCCTCTCTACTGCTGTCATACGTTTCCAGCCACATTAACCGAAACTTTGGGTGAAATGCCGCGGCAAGTTGGCACTGTTCATCATTCAGGAGTAGTCCAAATCTTTTCTCTTTGCTGTTTAATAAAGCATTGGCTAAAGCTGTGCCGTGCGGTAAATAGTAGGCATTGGATTAACGATTAACGGACTTCTCGCATTTTAACGGAAGTTAACGTGTCCGTTAACATTTTTAAAAGTTAACTTAAAAGTTAATCCGTTAATCAAAATGTTAACTTCGTTAATTAACGATTAACGGATTAACGAGTTTGTTTTTTAAGGTGTTGCTTGAATTGAATTTTGCTTTTCGAAGGACCAATTTTAAAACATTTAATTTTGTAACTGTATATATTTATTTTATAAGTTATAATAGTATTTATAACAAATTTAATATGTTTTGATTATGTATTGATTGAATTGACTTTGATTTTATAATTAATCAATTGATGATTTTTTGTTTTCCTATTCGCATATATATCGCATGCTTTGATTGGCGCGAACAGAGTTAATGCCCAGCTATGTATATAAACAATATTAGACAAAAATGTAGATAATTTAATTATATTTCATGCAATTAGCGGTACATTTATCTATATTTTTATAGATAACTCTTAAATTATCTAAGTTATCTTAAGTCTTAGGGGCTTATTTAGATAATTAAAGTATCTACAAACTTATCTAACATTGTATACACCTAAAATAAAAATGTGTTAATAAAAATTGCTTTTAAATATAGGCAACCGATTATATGACGTATATCTCAAGCTTGCATGTACAATTTTTTGCAATTTCTTAGATAACTCTTAAATTATCTAAGTTATCTTAAAACAATCTTTAGCACTTTCATAGATAATTGAAGTATCTAAAAACTTATCTGACATTGTATACACTTAAAATGAAATTTTGTTAATAAAAATTGCTTTTAAACATAGACAACCGATTATATGACGTATATCAAGCGTGACGGTACAATTTTTTACAATTTCTCAAATAACTCTTAAATTATCTAAGTTATCTTAAAACTATCTTCAACTAATTTTTAGATAATTAAAGTATGTAGAAACTTATCTAACATTGTAGGCACCTAAAATAAAATTTTGTTAATAAAAATTGCTTCTAAACATAGACATATGGCGTATGTTAAGTTTGAAGGTACATACGTATTTGTTTACAATAACTTTTAAATTATCTTAGTTATCTTAAAACTATATTAAACTAATTTTTAGATAATCAAATTATCTACAATTTTGACTATAATTATGTCAAATAAATAAAAGGTACTTTCATTACTAAAAATTACACCTAAATACGCAACAGGCAACAATCATGAATATTTTGTACAAAATCCAGCGTTACATTTATCTATATTTTGACAGATATCTCTGAAATTATCTAAGTTATCTTGAACCAATCTTGGACAAATTTCAAGATAACTAAATTATCAACATTTATCAACATTTATCAACAACCTAAATACGCAACAGGCAACAATCATGAATATTTTGTACAAAATCCAGCGTTACATTTATCTATATTTTGACAGATATCTCTGAAATTATCTAAGTTATCTTAAAACAATCTTAGACAAATTTCAAGATAACTAAATTATCAACATTTTCGTCTAATATAGTAGTTACATCCGATAAACTTTCATTACTAAAAAATACCATACAATTCATAATTACTACACCTCAAATTCTGCGGTACACTTTTCCACATTTTCACAGATAACTCTGAAATTATCTAAAATATCTTAAAACAATCTTCCACAAATATCAAGCTAACACTTCACCCTACAAACTTCCCTAACATCATACAACCCTATGTCAACTTTCCATATTTTAAAACACAGCCCCATCTTATCTTTCCTCCTATCGATTTATTTCTCTCGGAAATAAATAATGCACAGGAAAGTTATTTCTGTTCGTGGAGCGCCCCTTGGAGCCCCTCGAAGCGCTCCTGCGCAAAAAATATAATTCCCCACCGCTGTTACCAATTACAGCCCCCGAACGGGGGATTGGGGATGAAAATCGTGAGACAAGAGGGAAAATAAAAGAGTGTTAAGTATGATAATTGGGTAATTAATTGATAATTGAGTTCCTTTTCTATTTTAGTAGAGTCGTTTTTTTTTAAATTTTAAAGTTTAGTTAGTTGTTTTGGTGATAAAATCTTTAAAATTATTATCAGTCTATGTTTTAAAGTGTCAAGGTGACCTTTAGAACTTTCGTATATGGATGGAGCGCGAAGTGCGTTGAAGATTTTGTTTAAAGTTTGAAGTTAAGTCTAGGTGTGAGGTCGAGGCGTGTGATTCGGACGTTCATGCTGGACTTTTTTGGGTTGAAATTTTTAGTTTTATTTGTATTAAAATTTTAAAATTTAGAACAAAAAGTGTATATTTATTTTGCGAATCGCGATTGTTTTTGAGATTTTAATACAATTTAGAGTTAAGTTTTTTTTAGCATCTGTGATTTTAGAAATGAAAGTTTATTTGGCATGAATATAATATTAGAGAAAAATGTAGATAATTTTTTATCTAAAATATTGTCTAAGGAAAAATAATGATAACTAAGATATTTAAGTTATATCGTTTAATACCTAAAACTTTTTCAGTTCTTAACTTACATACTTATTAAACTTCTGTAGAAGTTTCATAAAGTTTCGTCAACAGTTCTGTTTAAAAAAAATATTTATTTGAGAACAATTTTGTATGAAGAAATTTATGTTGAGGACATTTTTCTGTATTTTTAAAGATAACTCTTAAATTATCTTAGTTATCTTGAAACAATCTTAGATACGTTTAAAGATAATTAAATTATCTACACTTTTCTCTAATATTGTATTTGTATAAAATAAACTTTCATTACTAAAAAATACACTTAACATCATCATATTTCATTCTTTCATATAATACTTTGTGGTACATTTATCTATATTTTTATAGATAACTCTTAAATTATTTTAGTTATCTTAAACAATCTTAGATAATTTTAAAGACAACTAAATTTTCAATGTTTTTGTCTATTATTATATTTGTGTAAACATTAAATAAAATTAAAAACTTTATTGTAGTACAAATTATCATCATTATCATAAGTAGTGAGTCAAAAAGTTTTACTTCAAATATAGGCTTGTTGGGTATCAAATGAAAGGGCTCGACGACCTTTATTCATCGGTCATAACAACAGCCTCAAAATGTCAATAGGGTTCTGTATAAATTATTTATTTAATTTCTAGTATCAATTTTTGTCATTTAAAATATACCCACGTCGCTGTAGAAGTCTTACTGTGTTAGAACATATTATAAACAGTGTAATTTAGAACAAATTCACCGAATAAACCATTTACGTTAGACGTACCGTTCAAAAGTTACAAGAGATTTAACAAAGGGACGATCAATGGGTTGCAGAACTCTAGTTGGAACATAAGTTTACAAGTTTTACTTCAAATATAGGCATGTGGGGTATCAAATAATAGGTCTCGACGAGCTCTATCCAAATATCATAATAACAAACGTCATACCATGTACGTCACAATGTCTATTTAGGCAATATTAAAATATTGCAATTTGTCGTCCGGCGGTACATTTTTCTATACTTTTAAAGATAGCTCTTAAATTATCTAAGTTATCTTAAAACAATCTTAGATATACTGAAAGTTCAATAAATCATCTACGTTTTTGTCTAATATTGTATTCACATCAAATAAATTTTCATTACTAAAAAATCTACTTAAAGATCACCATATACGCAAAATACAATTAAAATATTTCATGCAATATCCTGCGGTACATTTATCTATATTTCTCCAGATAACCCTAAATATCTTAGTTATCTAAAAACTATTTTTCGAATTTTACAGTCAATAAAATTATCTAAAACATCCCCTAACACCATATCCACTTTCAACTACTCCTTGAAGTCTAAAATCGCATATAAACCCTGACGTATATACACGTCGTTTCTATATCTATTTTATAGACACATATCCGCTTTGGAAGCCTTTCATCCGTTATTTATATTTAATTTATATTTATATTTATTTATATTTGCCATATTTATATTTACGGATACAGGATAAATTTAATAATTACAGAAAATAAATTATCCTAATTGAATTAAGTATAGTAAAATACACAACTATTAAACAATATTACGCCTAACATTAGTAATATCTATACAATAACTTGAAGAAAAAAAAAAATGTAATAAAATTCAAATAGTTTAATTGTTGTGGATCTTGAGAGTCTTCTTATGGTAAAAAAATCCTTGAAATATCCGTTATGCAATTTTTAGTTAGTATCATATCTGGAAAATAAAAATTAAGAGCAGTATCAAAAAAAATATACATATGAAAATAATTGTAATGATAAAATACTTAAAGTAGGAAAATGGTAAAATAATTTAGAATAAAAATTAGCAAAGGTATTGAAAAGGGAAAAAAATTGTAACTGTTGCAAAAAGAAGTATTAATTAGTAACAGTAGGCATTTCATTATCAAATAATGTTTGATATCGAAATTGGCAAACTCAGAGTATCGTAGAAACTTTGAGCTTTTAAAAGTTTAACAATAGTATTATGAAATTGACGTTCATTCAGTTTCCTAATATGTAGTAGTGGAGTAGATTAAAAGCTGTACTCCTCTTCCGTCTATGGTATTAAAGATGTTTCAAGTTTAAAGTTGGTCCTTTTATAGTCAAATTTTCTTGTTTTATAATAGGAATTTAACATGGAGGATAGGTTGAAGCGTTCAGGATTATTCTTTATTAATGACAACGTAATTAGCAAAATATAC
>NW_020538577.1:0-24189 GCF_003426905.1 Ctenocephalides felis
TATTTTAATTTTCAGTACACTTTTCAATGAATGAAAAATGCAAAAGCGTTTCTGCGGAAATTGCGCTAGCATGAGCTTTGTAGTTGGAAAACTATTTTATTCCAATCGTACAAACAATATTTATATAGGGTCTGAGTTATAGACTATTTATTTAAAAAAAAAGTGATTACAACTAAACGACAATGAATGCTGTGTTATTCAAGAACGTGAAGTTCAACAAAAACATTCTTATTGATAGTAATTTTACTATTTGAGTAATTTTAAATATTATATATGATCAAGTATATGAAATGTATAGTGCAAAAAGTCGCTAGAATTGCAATGTATTGTAGTTCTTTTATGAAAAACAAGTATATTTATTTAAAATATTGGTAATTGCTTTCTTGCATGGATATTTTATTTATTCGTTTATTAAGAATGTATAATTTTCAATACATCATAAAAGTTCGAAGAACCATTAGCTATTACCAATTAGAAAGCTAAAGATTACTTTTGTTAAGTAGGGATGAATAGATAAATGACTCTCTACCATTAAATTTTTAAAATTACATATTATTTTATTTCTTAATAATTTCTAGAACATTTTTTGAACCTATCGAACGAGTTCTTTTAATAGATTTTAATAAGTTAGGAATTTATTGCCTGACATTTGATAAAGTGCGAACTAACTGTTCTATCATAATCCACAATTAGAATTTGTTTTAAAAATTGATAGATATTTCAATTCTCGATGATGAATTCGACTATGTTTATGGAGCTTGCCACAAGCCAATTATGTTTTTGTGTCTAATAAACTTCCAAAGGAGAAGTTTATGTTTTTATAAAAAAATCAGATTTGTTATTTTTATATTTTCTCGACGTTTCAAGCCATTCTAAATCGAATGAGACACAAATTTGGAAAAATGTGTGTGTGTATGAACAGTTTTTTTGCCGTGAATCGACGTTTTCTCAAAAACGGCTGGACCGATTTCAAAAATTTAAAAACCATTCGATGTATCTCGATGAGGACTAACGTTTATAAGTTTTGAGCAACTATCGGCCAAGTCGTTTCTTATAAATAGCAGAAAAGTGAAAAAAAAATCTCCACGTTTTAGCTCGCAATTTGAATCGATTTGGAAAATTCAAAACTGTTTGAAAGATATTGATTGGGAATGATACTGATTAGTTTTAGGTGAAAATCTAAACCCGTTTTCTTGTAATTATCTGTTGAAAAAATAAGAGCCGATTTTTATGGAACTTTTTGGCAATATATCATGGTCTTATAGAACTTACTGAAATATTACGGCCTTACGACAAGTAGTTCAATTTTAAAAATTCATCAAAGTTTGAGAAAATGAGTAGTTTTTATAACGTTTGTTAAAATGAAATTAGACGATTTGCTTGGTATAACGATAGAGTACTTGCTCTTAATGAACGTACTAAACAGTTGAATTATAAAAATTATGGATTTTTGAAAATTTGCTTTTAGAAAATACTCCGAGTTGACGTGTTCGTTCGTTCTCATATACGAGTATGTGTAATAAATGCACTCGGAATACTTTTAATGACTCATAAATTAATTTATTTTTTTATTAGTTAAGTCGATTATTTACACATATTGGAAAGTTCATGTAACTTGCCACAAGGCAAAATACCAATACCAACTAGTTTTATTTGACACTAAGGAGATAACATTAAACAGTTCAAAATAATAGAGAATTCCAAATATTTAACATACTCTTGTTATCTGAGAAGGGCCCATCAATCTGGTAATAAATCAGATCTCTTTGCCTAGACCTGTAACTAAAGTATGGTTTGTCTAATATATGAGCTCAATTAACTGAAGTACACTTCAGAAATGATAATAAAATTATCCACTCCGCGGCAAAGTGTGATTACAAGTTCTCGTTTGCAAAATGTATAATGTGTGACATATTAGTGTCTACCTGGAGGCAACTTTGTGTGAAAGTTATTACAGTTTTATACAAGCGCCATAATTACTCCGTATTGTAAATGAACCTAATGCGGCAATTGCATTGTAGGCGTTATTGCGGAGTCACGTAATTTTAATTTATTTTATAAGACGTGTAATGTTTTTTGCACAACAAGCGGATTATGACAGAATGCACTGCTGCGAGCTTCGTATAATAATACGGTTCTAATAGTAATTTTCATTAATTGAGACGGATGTCTTTATAATGCTGCTTGTATTCGTAATTCATGAAGTGCTAGACTACTAGAGAATAGAATTGTTAATAGAGTTTCCTGCACCTTTCATAGAAATGTTTTGAGAACTAATACAGCAAGACTCGTGTGCATCCAAGTGACTCATTTTAAATATTGAGGCGTGATTTTTTATCAAATTATTCTTAAATTCGGTGAAATGAAATTAAAGGATGATATTCTAGTGGTTCGAAAAATATCTATCGACCATCTGTGTATACGGGTGTCGCCCATAGACGACATGTTGTATGTCGGCCTTTGCTTCAAGATTTATTAATATGAGTTAAATTATTGAATTCTAGGTTTTTATAATAATTTTTAGTTCAGAATTTTAAATAGAAGCGCAATTTTATTTTATTTTTTAACATTTTTATTGATAATCATAGAAAAATATTAAAATATGACGTTGTGCCAACCGTTCAGTATACAGATTTACAATCGTTGTGCCCGGATTTCCACCTTATGTCCCGGGTATTTATAAAAGCAATATTTGTTCCGGATTTTGATTTTTGTCCCAGATTGCCTCGATATTTCAAAAATTAATAGGTAAATTAAGAGAAATTATAAAAACAAACTAACAAGTGCTAATTTATGTATCCTTTAATAGCATTTATTATTTTAAAGCCTCCGCCTCATCCCGGATTAACATAACTAAAAATTGTCGTCCCGGTTTAGACTTAACATTGGTCACCTTATTTCACTGAGCGGCATGCTGTTCCGTACAGCAGCGTCACTCCTGCAGAAAACATTTTCATAGCGATATGGTTAAAATTGTATACACATGAACTATACATTATTCCTCTATGAGTTTAAGAAATACATTCTAAAGCATGGGTGTCAAACTCGCGGCCCGCGGGCCGCATGCGGCCCGCAGCAGATATTTTGCGGCCCGGCTGCCCGCATATGTTGACAAATGATTTTATTTTTTATTTTTATTTATTCATAGCAAGCCGTAATCAATAATAATAGATATTATTTCAGACTCTTGTCAAGCTTATTCATAGTTAATATTAAAAGGATAGTAATTTTATAATAACCATGACGGTCTTGATGCAGATCGAAACGTATGGATTAATGAAGCATATTTCCTAATTGCTTTAGTTTTTTTTTTATTTAGTGCTACTGCCCGAATCAACAGACTCATTGCAAAGATATATTAATATATCTAATATATATAATAATATCTAATATATATATATATATATATATATATATATATATATATATAGTTTTTTTGCGGCCCGCGTGAAGTTAAACCCTTGCTTATGCGGCCCGCTTGGAGTTAAACCATGCTTATGCGGCCCGATTGCACCTTTGAGTTTGACATCCTTGTTCTAAAGAATGAGTTTTTGTGTTTCTAGAATTCAATACATTTCAGCACTTCTGGGTTATTCACTTCGCGATATATTATCTTAGCAAAATAGTTTCTAAAAATTTGGTCTTAAAAAACAACGTCTTTCCTAGAAATTACGTAACCCTAAATTTTGTGTGAACTTTAGTATCTGTAACTCTACATGGATATATGCAATTTCTATCACAAAGGGCTTACATAAATAAAAACTTTCAAAAACAAAAAAGTTTATTCTAGAAGTTTTTAATAAAAAATCAATAATGCGACATGCTAATTAATAGCAATAAGAAAAATCATTATCATTCCCATTGACTTCAATTTCTTTGTTCAATCAAAAATTCATTAAAATATAATTATCATTGCAAAGCAATTATATGCTTAGTTTAAAATCAATTACTACGTAATTTAAATTTATTTTATAAGAAATAATCATGGTTTTCTCAAAGCGTCCACTTCTCACAATGGCATAATGTATTTTCAGTGTGATTTTGGCTAAATTAATAATTTTATTATTACATTGCCACAATACGTTGACGTATTGATGCTAATTAGATTTTAACCGTCTATATCATAATATAGAAAATTGTATAAAATTATTTACTGATTTGTTCAAATATTACTTCAAGTTTTTCTTACTAAAATTATGGATTTTTATCAGAGCTTGTACAAATTACATTAACTAATACATTTGTATCTACAACTTTTTAAAAACTAAAATTGTTACCCTTACTACTTCTATATTATATTTGTGTTTATGAATAATTAGTATAATATTTTAACAATAACTTTTCAATTTCAAATTTATCGGCTTGAAATTGATTTATGATTTACAAACTGGAACACGAAAATCAACGTTATTAAATCACAACACTTTATTCTAACATTAACATTAAAAAACCATTCAATTTCCAACCAAATTCTGCTGTGTACTTGAATAATGCAGTTATTTCAAATCACCAATCCGTGAAATATTCATACTGAAAAAAAATTAACTAGAAATAAAAATGCACAAAACCAAATAAATACTGAAAAAACAAACGAATCTGCAATTCAAGGAATTAAACTTATAGATCGTACAAACTCTCTCTAGAATAAAGATCTTATTGCATGAAGTCATCATTATCATTATGTATATTTGATATAGACCTTTGGGGTTGTACCAAATATTCCAAATTTTTCGAAAGGGCTTAAAACAAAATACTCAAACTGATCAACAAAGCCCCATGATTCATGGTCAACTACATGATCCACTATGATCTTGAAATACCCACAATAAAAAAAGTTATATAGAACAGAAGCTCAACTTTTTAAAGTTAACTAAGTACCCATATAAATCCTGAAACGAAATCAGTTCAATCAGACCAACAAATAAGACTAAAAAGAAAATGCTCCCAGCGTTTTGCCGCAGTCTGTAAAATGAAATTTTGCGTACTGTACGGAAAATATTGCGCATGCTATTTGTAATTATTTTTTAATGTATTTTTATCAATATTAACACTCAACGTTTTTCTGCAGTTACGGTTACATAGATGTACAAAGAGATTTTTTATAAAAAAATGCGGTAAACACAAAATGAATACAGTTTTTCTTTCAATAGTTACCAAATATATATAATCAATTCCAATTATATACTATTATTACTTCCATGAAAATAGCATGTGATTAACTCGATTTTTTTGTTTTGCAGATGTCATGTCGCAGCTACAACGTCTAAGGGTATGTACAAATTTTTTCTATGTTATTTTGTTATTGGTAAATGTAATTTTTACTACAGCATTTTTTAATGCCTGTAACATTTTTTAATTACGCGAAGGTGAAGATGATTAAACATATCACTATGTTAAATATTAACTTAGTGACTGATTCTGTCGTAAAATAGACCAATGTTATGACAAGGCTATGTTATGTAGCGTCTTGTATATAAAATGCACTTTTAATAGTACTAAAAACTGTCAAATTGCTATATATTTGCAGTTCAGTCAGACGTTCTACGCATAAACTGCAACGTCACTTGTGTTATGAAGCTGGTTCAGAAAGACTCTGTTATTTAAGGTTGTTTTTTTGACATTTGTGCGCTTTCTAGGTAGGTTTTCTATCTAAAACGCCTAACTGCACAGCAACCACATAGCATTTTTACAGATTTGTCCCATTTGATATGCAAAACTCTACATAACGTAGCCTTGCTATAACATTGATCTATTTTATGGTAGAATCGGTTCATTAATCTTTATTCATCATTTGGATTATCTTAGTTGATGTAATATGATGCATTTATATTAAAGATTATACATTATTAAGTCAAACAAGAATATTCGAAAATTTTCAATGTTTATATAGGATGTATAAAATCTTCCTACTTGCAGTGAATGATATTCAGGCAAATAAATCAAGCCGTGTCCAATCTAATTAAATTGTATATATCAAAGTTATATCTTTGGGAAGTAGCGATTGGTTACTTCCTAACAGTTAGTTCTAAATCAATTTGCTTTAATTGAGTTAAAATATTCGTAACCGTTGGAGCCTGGATTCTTCCTAGGCTCATCGTCAGAGCGCATACTAAATAAAATGCCGTATTCTCCAGAACGGTCTAATCAAATAAGCTACGGAGAAATGTTGGATTTCATTGCACGGAAAACGGAATAAGTAAGTAGATACCCCTGTCGGAGATTTCAAGCTTATTCCGGTATTTGACCTTTAATTTCTTTTTCTTGGAAATTGAAAGATATCAGTTCACATGCGAATATTAAATGCAGATAACAATATAATAAACTGATAATAATAGACATGGTATTTATAATACTACATAATATTTTAAAAGATAAGAGAAACTATAGGGAAGTGAAAGCCAAAGCACATGACCAGAAAGTTAATAATAGTGAATGATGATGATAAAACGCTAATGAGAGTAATAAACGAGGGAGGGAACGAGAATCATTTGATTTGTGGTGCTCTCACACTTTGGACCTGCTTTTGGGCAGACATCTATTCATTATTATTACTAATTTAATGTTTTTAGAACACGGAAAAACCGTTCGAAATTTTTATATTTATTATAATAAATAAATATATCATAGTCTTCTTTGATCAAATTATTTGTTTACCCCAGCCAAACCCTTTTATGAGAAAAGGTTTTCATTAAAATAAATATTATTAAAGCTTTTCAAGAAATAAGGGTCGTAAGCTTATGTAACTAATCTAATAGTTAATATTAATAAGCTGGGCTTCTTTATTAATAGCGCGTTTAGGTAGACTTTATTCAAATTACTCTATAGGGTAGGCGGGGGCACAAAGGTCCAGTTTGAGTTTAAGTAATTATGCTGTTTAAACCAAATGAACTACATTAAAACACGTAACACGTATCAAACAAACAAACAACTATTGTACTATGTTCAGCAAAATTACCAGTTAATTCCTAATTATAGAAATGGGTTATTTTTTCTAAAAAAGAAAAAGTTTTCTAAAATTTGTCATCTGTCTCTTTTTCCTAGGATGGGACAGCTAGGGGGCAAACAGAACCAATGTCTTATTTTTAATTTCAAAGAAATTTTACGAAATATAAGCTATAATATTCGACCAATGCAAAATATAAATAATTACATGGGCACATTTTTTTACAAAGATAATGCTGTATATAACCTTGATCCGGTATATTATCAGAAATATTGATTAGCAGAGTCGGTGTAACTATTAATTTAAATTGTTTCTTGTAAAATTTCTTTTTTCCAACCGAATTCACATATTTTTACTATTTTTTATTGTTCATGCTTCAACCAGGGTAAACTTAGTTGGCCATTTTACCATATCCACATGTAAGCTATTAAAGAGGCTGAATACAAATATGTTTTGAATCTAACTTAAAATTAACAATACATTTTATAAAATAAATAAATAACCCACACTTAAAAATTATATTCAGTTATCCAAAACTAAACAACAGTTCACAACCAAAAAAAAACTAACAACAACAAAAAAAATTTTTGTTATAGATTTTCAAACATTAGCATTTCTCATAATAGCGACGTTGCTCATTTCAAAGCAATTGCACATATTTCTCCCCCTACTTATGAATATTTTTGTTACAACATTCTGAAATTTACTTGTTTTTGATATATTGGTCGTAGACCTCTACCTGTACCCTAAACCTTATAATAATTTATTACATTCGCATCACGTTTTTTGATAATTACTTATATTCCAAAAGTTTAATTACCGCGGTTGATTCACATTTAAATATGATCAAATATTTAGAAACTTTCTAAAACTTTCAAAATACTTACCTCAGTCAACATACGCAATATCTAATATAAAATTCATTCCGGAATTCCAAATAAATATAAAAATAAAATATCTGAAAATATTTGATTTTCAGAAATATTTTTTGTAAAAATTTATTTTACTTATAGTAAAAGTTTCATACTATTTTTATATTAATGTCTAGTTCTTATTTATTATTAATTTCATAAAATGATTTATTTAACCATTTATTCTATTTAATGTTGAGCTTTTAATTTCATAAAAAATCAAATAACAAATATATGCTAATTGTATTATATTTCAAAAAACAAATATGTTAATTAGTTTTATTTGCAAATGTCTCAGAATTTTCACGAAAATATGACAGAATGAAAAGATTTCGCATATCTTCATAATAACATTAGCGAGTTAGGATTTATTTGTAGAAATTTAAAACATTTTTTTAATAGCAAAGAAAAATGAGAAAATTTAGGGATTTTTTGTGTATTTATGTATTGAAAATTTTACATATAGCAGAAATAGTACTGTAACCACATATGAAGTAAATCAATACTAGTGAGAAATTCTCAAATGCATAGACTTAAAGCAGTAAAAACTTACATAAGCAGCGTTTTAAATTATAAAACTCAACTTTCATTCGCAAATAATTCCATTTATTTCTCATTTACTCTAATTTGAAAATTTCAAATTAAAGCATTAACACTATTTCCAACATTATAGCAAATTATTTTTGCATCCTTAATAAAATGAAAAACATTTGTATTAGGTGCTCGTAGAAATATCTAATTACTTATTCTGCTAAATGGGAGCAATTAAACGAGCGCAATAAAGTGCATGTTGACAGCAATAAGTGAGAAGCTATTTTTGCATTCAATTAAGTTGGAAATGAGAAAAAATTGTCTACATTAGAATTGCCATTTCTTGTGCAATTAATTCTTATTCCCGGATGTTTTATGTATTGTTCGAAATTAATCAAAATACTCAAGTTTGAAGGGAATTGCTAAAACCACGTATAACGGCAAATGAACTTATATATTAATATAGAATCTGAATATAGCAACGGAATTATGGCAGATTTTGTATTGCCTGTCACATCGCAGTTTCTTATTCGAGTATTGTAAATGTGATCATAATCTTGCAAATGTTATACAGGCTATTTATGTCGATAATCACCAAATCTTGTCGCCTTAAAATTATTTTCCAGCAAAATTTATATAATCACATAGTACTGTTTAAGTGCACAGTGTGCATAGAACAATATTTATCATAGGATTTTTTTTTTTTTTTTTTATTTCCATCTAAATTACAACTGCCTGAGAAGGCATTCAGTAATTGTTGTGATTAGTTATTAAATAAGTTTTTAAAATACTACCCATTGGTAGTATTTTAAGTTAGTATAATAAGTATGAATATATGACAATAATTGCAAGCAGATAATAAATATAAATATGTGAGAATAATTACAAGCACTATACTAGATATATAACTATGCTAAGTCTAGTGGATCTAATCTTCTTAGTCTCTTGACAGTGTTCGCAGAAAGTAGGTCCTTTGCTAGTTCATTTGGATGGTTCTCCAATCTTGACTTATATTTCGCAGCAAATCTGCTAATTTCTTCCGCTATTGTTTGTATGTTGCAGTCCTGATGAACGAGCCAATTAGGTACATACCTGGGAGCCTCCAGTATTTTTTTAAGGATCTTGTTTTGAGCTCTCTGTAGGATGTTTATATTAGATCGACTGGCACTACATCATAGGAAAATAACATCATCTTTCACAAAAGACATATTACATGTTAGTGTTACAAATACACATTACAGATACATCACATATAATTATTTAAATTGTGGATTTTTATTAAATAATACTTATAATAATAAGGATAATCTAGAAGATTTTTCTTTGATTGTCAGAGTACGAACAACAAAATTGAATTCGATATGTAAAGAACCACGAATGGAACTACTATTTTATATAAATAGATCACTTCAAAAATAATACAAATTATATAAATAATTTTAGATTTTATTTTGTATATATTTATCATTTATTCAGGACTGTTTGTATCATATTCTAACTTGGGTATAAATTTTTCGTACTTGAATATGTTCATAATAATTGATACTTTAATTCATAGATTATTTTTTTTAATGAGATATCAGCATATGACATGGTATAATAAATTTATTTTTATAATCCCAAATTTATATTTGATTATATGTGTAATATAACATTGATTGAATTCCAGATTAGTGATAAAATAAATAAAGACGGTGCAATATATTACAACCAGTTACAACACTTCACAAAATATAATTTCTTTTATGAACTTACTTAATATTGATCATAAAATCTACATACTCGTACACATCAACCAATTTTCACAAAGAAATTCGCACTTTCAAAGTATTAGATGTTATTTCATATTAATCAATGATAATTTGGATTCATTAGTATTTTATAATTGCGTGCATTATGAAAGGATTAGTCCATCGAGACCTAATACATAAAAACAATTCTTATGAAAAAAATGCTTTTTAATATTAAAAGTTCATACAACTTTTTCGGGCACAAATTTCATTTACACCTTATTTAATAAGCTATACGACTTCTTGTTCTGAAGTTCTTTAACATAAAGAATTTTATAATATTACGAAGAATTTTAAAATGAAATTTAAAATGTAAATGTGTAAATTCAGATCATATTTTGTAATTTTCTTTTTAATAATACAGTTTATGTTAAACAACATTGACTTTTGAGTAAAAGTATTTATTAAGTAAAGTTGTTAAAAATCCGTATTTTCATCAGAAATCAAGTACTCAGATATATCATAACAGTTCGGCTAATTGTCCTAGTGGTGTATGGCAAAACTAGTGGTGTATGGCATTGTGCTTTAAGGCAAATTACTGAAACTTCCCGTACCGTAATGAAATATTAGAGGAATATTAAATGTTTTCAAATAGATTATTTTAAATACTGTAACTTATATGTTTACATCAAATTTAAAATGAAGGATATTGTATATAATATTTATAAAAATTATACAAGCTGAATAGCAAAGTTAAAATTATTCATTTGAAGTATATTAGTAAGCTTTAAAACTTTAGCCAGAATTTAAATTAAAAGCACTTCTCCTCATCTTTACAAATTGAATGTCTTTTGGGTCATTCAAATCGGATGTTTCGTTCTCTCAAAAACTCGATTTCTATTTTCTGCGCTCTTGGCTTCGTATCTCCGTAACGGCTAGACCTGCCTTTGCCAAAAACTAATCAGCACATCTCCATCAATAAGAATTGAACGTTTTCCGAACCATTCAAATCACTTGATCCGTGCGCTCGAAAACGTGGACGAAAAAATGCGGACATACAAAACACACACATACATTTTTTCTGAGGTATGCCAAAATGTTCAGAGACCTTCAAAATGTAAAGAAATGCAAAAAATTTCATTTTTGATTTTCGGCCCATTACTATAACTTACCCTACGGAAATTTACTAAAAAAAAAAATCCTTGTAAAGATGTTGTTAGATCAAATTATTAATAGAGTCTTCTGAACTTGTGAAATAGTGCAAAAATGGAAAAAAAAATACCAAAATCAAAATAGATTTTCACCTATTAGTAAAATTTAAATAGATTCTATCATTGTACGTAGTTTTTTAGATTTACCTCAATACTTTTTAAACAATTGATATGGTGTCTTCTGTAGATAGATGGTCTTTCGTAGATAGGCCAGACACATAATAGAATGAAAATTGGTATTGCTAGGTAAATAATTGATCACTTTATTAAAACTGGAATTTAATCATCTGGTTAACTTCTTTTTAATAGCAGAACTGCGTGGCTCTAGAATCGCTGAAAATAGTATCTTTTATATGGGCATTGTTATAATCGATCAATTTTCAGTTTTTTCTTGCGTTGCCCATGTTTATACAAGGAGTGTAATACAAATCTATATATGTGCCCTTGCACATAAGTGGGTATAAATAACTTTTCATTAATATATATGCATCTCACGTCTTTGGCCTATTCACGAAAGTTGTGTCGCAGAAGTTAGTAAGCCTGAAATTGCAGGAATTCCTTGTGTTCCCGAGCTAGATGAATTTGTTGCATGTGATCAAAGCCGCATTCAGGTTTTGCGGTGTATAGTGGAGCTAGATTGGATCTTATAAGTTCTTAAGAGATATCAAGAGTTGTCAACAGTGCAGTGAGAATGTAACGCAGGGTATCAAGGTGAGATTTCATCAGATAACTAATATAAGCAATGAATTCACATCAACTGACACTGAGATGCTGAAGAAGCTGGTAATGCAAAGTGCACTCTTTACGCTGAGAAGATAATAAGATTTACGGGCATTCGAATTCTACTCTTATTCCTGATTACGTTTAGTAACTTTTTATAACTTTCTGTTCTGACATTTACTACAGTTGGATGTGAAATATTTGATTTACATCTTTCTATGGTACATAATATAAATTGTGTTTGATATAATATTTTTTTGTGTGGAAATTGTAAAAAAAACTAGTGGCATATTTACATCGTGCTTTAAGGGAAATTGCTGGAACATTCCGTACCGTAATTTAAAATGTTTAGTAGCTTTAATTTTATTTATTAACTTTTTGAAAGTTTTGAGATTTTTAAAAAAATTTGACTTTATTTTAAATTTTGAACTTTTTTAAAGCAATCGCGCTGCGTATAGCTTTTTTAGAGACAAAATATCAAAGCGCGTAAGCGCCGCGTCGTAGTCAAACGGATAAAGATTGGTACGGATCCCATTGAAATAAAAACAAAATTTGTACTTATTATTTAATGACTATAAAATATCTGATAATTTGACACACACACGCACATATCTAATGATATTTTACCGCTGAATGGTATTTCTTTTACTTATTGAATCTCCGAAACCGCTAAACCTGACTTCGCGAAAATTTTATCAGTTTTTCATATTGTCAATATAAATAAAATGTTTTTTGAATCATACAAATCGAACGCTTTTTGGCACTTTTTGCCCCTAATTTACGGAACGGCTGGACCTGCTTTTACCGCCAAAAACTAATCAGTACTTCTCACCTTCAATACGAATCGAATGTTTTTTGAATTATTCAAATTGGTTGACCCGTATTCACGAAATCATCGACGAAAATTTGTATCCGCACACACATACGCGCACACACACACCTTCACACATTTATCAATTTTTTCAAGGTATGCCAAAATATTCTGATACGAATAGATATAGAAACATTTTCGTTTTCGATTTTTTTGCGATTACTATAACTTACCCTACGAAAAGTTAGAAAAGTTTTGATGAATATTGAAGTATTTAAACCTGTATGTAAATGTAAATAGGTACAGACAGCCACTCTCCTACATACAACACGGTTCTCTAGAAACGCGGTTTTCATACTACTCGGAGTAGTAAATTCGTTAGTCCTTCTATAACACCTATAACGCGGGTTTTATTCATTAGAGCTCAAGTTCCTTCCCAACAATGACTCTAGTACCTAAATGTTGTAAGAGTATTCAATATAAGCTTTATTATCCACTGTTTTCTATTAGTGTTTATATAAACATTCTGGCACTGATCATAGCTTCGTACGACATCGGCTTTAGTAGTGCCATAGCTCTTTCACAGTACGTCTTTCTAATTCTAATTATTTTGTTGGAAAACAGTTCTTCAGTATAGTAGCTTCAGTTTCACTTTTTTATTCAAGTACTTCAATTCAATAAAGAATCATTTTTATTTTTTATCAGAACACAAGCTTATTCGACAATCTACCGAATTTCCATTTAGAACTGATATTTGTTTCTATATTTTCTAATTTTATAAATTCCTATCTGGCTTTGTCCAGAAGATAATAGCTCTTCATTCAAAGTATTTGTTTATAATTTCAATTTAATAACATAGAGTTTTGGCATTGCTTTAAAGTTTCATTTGAGCTTCCTTGGTAATATCATGCTGAAGATATTTGCACACTGGTTAGAATTTCTTCACTCGTATGAAAAATGTTTTATTAAATATGATGACCCCAATATTTCAAGTAATACTTCTATCGAATGAAATACAGATCCTTCTGTGCATCTTTTTTTAATAATATTCATATCTCCCAAAACTGTGTATCTATGTTATCGTTGATATTGCTTGAAGCATGTAAATAAATAAAACGCAAATCAAATGTATCCTAATATTTCGTATGACCCTCTTAAGCTTCAACTCTCAAAGGAACAATATAAACATTTATCCGATTTGTAAGTAAAGCGATGTAAATATACATCGTTATATAAATTCAAATCGGTTTTATTTATTTATAATATTTGATTTACTTGCGTTATAAAACCATAGCTTAATTTGAATATTCATTTAAGATTTTACAGCCGTATAATTCAAATCATGATCATATCAAACATTATTTTCGCATAACGGCTTCTTAATTTTTACTAAAAATAGTATATATGCAGTGCAGATTTCAACAATTCAATTGTCGGCTGTATTGAATATGTAGAAATATAGCAACCGTAACTAGCAAATACTATAGCTATGATTTTTTTAAAGCACATTGCTTGTTTACATGCAAAATGCACTCGAACGCCACTGAAGTAATTTCACAAGTAGTAAACTGTAATACAATGCAAACTATTCCAAACTTTTTTTTATCAATTTTTCATACCATTATTTTAAACAAACTATTTGTCGTAGAAATAAATTGTGTGTGTAATATTTTCTCACACTGTGACAAAGCGGAAAATGCATACGATATTCTTCTGAATAATGTACCCACATTGCACTTCCTTGAAAATAGTCTTTTTGGTTACAAAAAATATGCCATAGTTTATAATATAAATGCAACGAGCATATTCTCAACGGTTTCGAAATATTTATTTTAACCGAGACGAGCTTTAAAAATTAGCGCGTAGCATCGTGCCTAAAGGTAAATTGCTGGAACTTTAAATCTAATCTATAAAAATCTTTAAAAAAATTTGAATACATTAAAAAATAGATTTTGCAAATTTTGAAATATTTGAAATAATTGACTTTTTTGAAAAATGACAATTATTTTGTATTCTGAAATTTATTGAAAATTCAAAACTTTTTTTAATATAGAAGCACGTAAGCATCGGAGAATACGGAACCCATAGAAATGAAAACTAAATTTTTACTTATTAAAATACTTATAAAATATCTGATAATTTGATGTGCATATGTCTAATGATCATTTTTGGCTGCAAAATGCCAATTTTTTCTAACTTTTTTCTCCGTTTATCCAAAACCGGATGGATATCCTGAATCTGTTTTTTCAAAAGTTTAAACTTCGTCAATACAAATAAAATGTTATCTGAATCATTTAAATCGGACCCCCCGTTATCTCAACTACCATTTTTGACACTTTTTTTGCCTTATATTTTCGAAACGGCTGGATCTGCCTTTGCCAGGAACTAAACAACACGTTTCCCCATCAATACAATCGATTTTTTTTTTTAATAGTTCAAATCAGTTAAACTGTGTTCACGAAATCATTGACAAAAATTTGTATCCAAACACACACTCACACACACATCCATTATTTCTAATGCCAAATTGTTCAGAAACCTAGAGCGTAAAGATCTGTAAAAAAATATTATCGATTTTTTTGCGATTACTATAACTAGCATAAGAGAAGTTAATTATGTGTTGTAAGTATTAAATAGTCTCGAATAGTTTTTTGTTCATTATCCGATATGAATAGACTATGCTTCGAAAATACTAAGGGTAAAATTATTTTTTTTTTTTTTAATTTTCATTTACTTATATTTACAGTAAGTGGGTATACCGTGAAAATATCGATTCTTTTTTGCTACTAGCATAAATATGCTAGTTTGTTTTCATTCAACACAAGTGAGTTTCGCTCACACTCGATATGATGTAGATACATTACCAGTAAAAAGTTATAAAAATTAATTAACCTATATAAATAAACCTATAAATTTAGGACAGATTTAAAAAAAATATTACTCGCTCAGTTAAGTAATCGTAGAACAACTGAAGAACCAGGGATTATATACTATTTTATTTATTATATACAGTATTATATTATATCTTTTGATCAACATGGTGCAAATTTAGATTAAACAATGCCAATTTTAATTGACAACTTTATCAGCACTTTGCATACATTTTTCACGGTATTGAAATTCCATCAAAAACACGTCGTCACAGAAACATATTACCTACAACAAAACATTTCCGGTGAACGTACCCATATCACAGATTTTTTTAATATTGGATCATAATAAATCATCTTAGAAATATAATATATGCTTATTGCCTTCGTATATTTTATGCAAATATGGCCACCCACCACTATATTGCGGAAACCTAAATTGAGTTACAGCACACTTGAAAAAACCTTTGAACCTTTTGCCAATACCGCTCTAGCCGCGGCCGTTGATGTAAAGCTTGTATCATTTTTTGGTAAACAAAAAAACGTTAACCCCGTTATCCAGTTATCTCTTCCGTGACCGTAATATAATAGATTGTTTCATTTTGATCCGCGAGGCAAAAGCAGACGCGTCCAATCTGCGAGACGATAGATATCAAAAGCGAAACGCAAACGCACAACACGTTATTACTGGAATTCTGGGATACTGGGATACTGGGGCATAGGGGTGCAGAACAGGCGATCGAACCCAACAATAGACTGCGATCTGACGAGATTATTTCTAGAATAAAGAACATTGTTACTGAAAGGCACTAAATAATATATGATTCGGAAAAGTTCACGGCGAAGTTGAATTATCGTAGCCAAGACTGATCTTGATTGGAGACCAGATTGGAGACTTTTCCCAGATTTTTATAAATTGTCTTTATAATAAATTTAATTTAAAACTAAAATAAACATCATTTTAATCATCTATATTTATATATATATATATATATATATATATATATATATATATATATATAAGTCGGGTTTTCCTTCCTGACGATATAACTCCAGAACGCACAAACCGATTTTGACAATTTTGCATTCGTTGGAAAGGTCTCGCGCTCCGCGATAGCTAAGAACATTATTGGTGCATGGCATCGTGCCTTAATGTAAATTGCTGGAACTTCACGCACCGTAATTAAAAATTCGAGTAATGACATTAGTGAGAATTATCAGAATTATGCTTGGTTAAGTCAACGAGCAATTCTTGCCGCAAACAATAATGATGTACACGCACTGAATTTCACCATTCAATTAAAAATTGCTGGCGATTTGGTGACATACCAATGATTCCGACTGGTCTTTCGTTTTACTTTAAACGATTGCAATTTCCAGTTCGCCTTGCGTTCGCAATGACGATTAACAAGCTGCAAGGCCAATCGCTTAGTGTTTGCGGAATAAATTTCAAATAGATTATTCAGAAAATTATTGTTTTTCACATGAGCAGTTATACGTTGCCTGTTCACAAGTTGGGAAACCATCCGCTTTGTTTGGGTTAACGTCAGACTACAAAACAAAAAATGTGGTTTACTAAAGAGCACTTCAATGAAACGGAAAATTTGCGGATTCACTTAGAGAAGTTCACTTACAGTAATCGAAATAAATTCATTACTGTCGTGAAATAAAATCAAATTTTTCCTTTTCAAATATAAAACAAACAAAAAATTTCTTCATCTTTCTCACGAAACCATCTGGTGGGGAAACGGAATTTGTCGGGTTCTGAAAAGACACGGGTACTGCACGAGAGAGATCAGGGCAAGGATCGCAAGCGCCAATGCGGCGTTTACAAGAGAGAAAACTACTGTCAACCAAACTGATCTGTCTCGATTTGCGGAAGAGATTAATAAAGTGCTATGTCTGGAGGATAGCTCTGTATGGATCAGAGACATGAACTCTAAGGAAGGCCAACTAAAACTTTTTGAATAGTTTTGAAATGTGGTGCTGGCGGCGAATGGAGAAGATCAAGTGGACAAAAACCACTAAACTGTGAAGATAACAAACGAAGAAGTTCTAAGAACTTTGCTGAACACAATTATTAAAAGAAAACGAAAATTAATAGGATCCATTCTGCGAAGAGTGCCTTCTACACGACGTTGTCAAAAGCGAAATAGAAGATCAAAAAGGATTGGAAAGGAAAAGAATGCATAGGATTGGTGACTTACGCGAAAAGAAAAAATATTGGGAACTAAAAGCCGAAGTAGAAGTGAGGAGAAGAAAAATGCACAAAAGTATATGAAAAAGTCTACAAAATAATGACAATAAAATGGTGACGGAAATGGTAAATATATTGACAATTTCATACAATTATTCGAAGAGTTATAGTAAGAAACGTGTCAAACCAATTTTTTCTAAAACTATAGAAACACATTGTTAAGATTTGCTTTCAACGAAAGCAAAATTAAAGCAATCGATCAAATTTCATAGCGGAACGATTTATTTCAAGCAATTTAATTATAGTAAACATATGTTTTTTAAGTAACGTTTAAAATGTTTAGAGAGAGAAAGTGCTTCATCCGAGCCGAAAATATAGAGTTCTTTTTTGCAAAATTACAATGTATTTTGAACTGTCTGTTACAATGTTTTTATAATTAATATGCAAGGGTAAATTAAATCATGTTACAATTTTTATTAATAGCTTCAAAAAAATTATGTTTGAGTATGTAGTAGTAGTAGCAGCAATATTAGGTGTGTAAAAATCTGCAACTTTTTGGGGAGAATAGCTCATACAATTTCGAAGATTATTTAAACAAACGATTTAAATATTTAACGCCAAAAGCCTTTTGAATTTTGTTGAAAATAGATCAAGCCGTTTCAAAGATATAACTTCTCGTAGGGCAAATTATAGTAATCGCAAAAAAAATGAAAATCAAATTTTTTATATTTCTTTACGTTTCAAAACCTTCTGAACATTTTGGCATACTTTAGAAAAAATGGATGTATGTGTGTGTGTGTGCGTGTTTGGATACAATTTTTCGTTGACGATTTCGGTAACGTGGATGAAGCGATTTGAATAATTAAAAAAAACATTCCATTCGTATTGAAAGGGAGACATGCTGATTAGTTTTTGGCGAAAATATGGGGCAAATAGTGCCAAAAACGGTAACTTAGTTTTTAAGAGAACGGAGCGTCCGATTTGAATAATGCAAAAAACATTTTTCTTGTATTAACAAGATGAAGAACTGATCAAATTTTCGTAAAGGCAGGTCTAGCGGTTTCGGAAATCTAGTAAAAAAAGTAACAAAAAATGCCATTTGGCGGGCAAAAATGATCATTAGACATATGCACATCAAATTACCAGATATTTTAACAATAAGTATAAATTTTGTTTACATTCTTTTGGATTCCGTACCAATGTTTATACGTTAGACGGCGACGCGGCGCTTACGCGCTTCGATATTTTGTCTCTATGCAGTTAAAGCAGTACGATTGCTTTGAAAAAATGTTCTGAATTTCCAAAATATTTCAAAATAAATGTTTCTTCAAAAAATCTTTTTTTTTTTCAAAAGAAGTAAATTTTTGTCAGAAATTTAGAGTTTCTCAAAAATCTAATTTTTCAGAGTAAATTTTTAATAATGATTTTTAGTACGGGAAAGTACTAAATAATGATTTTTAGTACGGGAAGTTTCAGCAATTTGCCTTAAGGCACGATGCCATGCGCTCCACTATTTTGTTTTCTATTTCTCATCTAATCTGCCACGCAGTTTGCCCGTGGTTAACCACTTATAACTGATAACATGAATCGATTCTTACAACAGATTCAAAATCTCACAACAATTTATTTCGTGCCCGTTCTGGTTATCGTATTAAGTTTCCGATATTAATCTCAATTAGCTCATAAATCAAAATCTCCATAACATTGAATAATAATTCCTTGTGCACTTCGTCTAGGGTGGTTACTTGGTTATGGTAGTATCTGGTTCCGAAAATCTAGAAACAGAGCGCTCGTCACGTAATCTGACGTCGTGCGATCGTACAACCGTACGCTTGTACGCGCTTAGCCACGCCACCCCGCGCGTTTGAAAGTAATCGACCGATCAACGGCGCGTATTTTATGATTGACGCAGCGCATCTGCCCTATATATATATATATATATATATATATATATATATATATATATATATATATAAATATATACAGTAGCGGCGCTAGGCGTCGGCGGTGTCGGCGACCGCCGACGGCCTCGCGCCTGGATGGGCCTCGCAAGAGGCCCCGGAAAATTTTTAATTATTTAAAATTTAGTTAATTTTCATACGGATATGCGAGTAAAGAAAGTGATTAGTGGTTTACAGGCACTATCATTTTACTCTCTTATCTTTTATGGACATTATCTAATATCGTCTGTCAACATTATACATTATTAAATCTAAACAACTTCGCGCGAGCTTATTTTGTGGTTGTTTATATTTGTGTATTTCTTATGTGAGCACACAATGTAAATCATCGTTCTTTTTGGGAATACATACAAGTGGGAATCTTAACGTATCGAAGCAGTAATTAAATATTCGAGGAATAAAAGTAATCAATGATCAATAAAAATTGATCAATGAGATAATAGCAAACTGTTAATTTGAAACTAATCATTGTTTCACACCGTCAACACAAGCAATATATTTTTTTAATCATTCTATTGGGATGATCAGTTCTTTCAAACAAAATTGATAACCTTTTAAACTTTTTTTGTATCTCCGAAACCGCTGAATTTGCCTTTGACAATTTATCAACACAAATCGAATGTTTTTTAAATCCTTTAAATCGGTTGATCCGCTCTGATGTCGTCGACGAAAAATTAATTATTATTAAAAAAACGACATTTTGACATTTCTGAACCAATTTTGAAAATTCAAAAACTGATCGAAAGTTTTCAGTTGGCGATCGTGCTGAATAGTTTTTCATCAAGATCGACCGCACAGTTTCTTCGTAATTTATTGTAAAAATCTTTTTTTAAAAATAACTTAGAGATAAAAATTATAGTCTCATCTAACATAAATTTTATGGAACTACGATAAATGATTAATTATAAAAACTTATTAAAATTTAGAATAATAGGTCGAGCTTTTAGACCATGTGTACCTACTATGTGATGTGCGGATTTGTGCACTCAAATTAGTATGATTGTAGATTTTTTAAATCTAATTAATCACTTGCATATTGCAAAATTTTGTCTAATTAGTTATTAAGTCGGTGATTTCCAACTATTTTTTATTCATAATGATCGAAAAAACATAAAATTTGCTAATCAAATGGTTTGCCAAAAAAGAAACTTCTTTGGGATAATTATTTAATTTTAGTGCTTTTCTAATAGCTGGAGAACAAACCATTTATGCCGAAGAGTTTGTTTATTTTAACTTGTCTAAATTTTGTCTATTTCAATTGGTGTATTTATCTGATTAAAAATAAATTTCATATACAGTTACAGTAATCGCAAAAAAATCGAAAGATTTCTGAACATTTTTGCAAATTTTCGTCGATGATTTCGCGAACATGGATCAACCAATTTGAAAAATTCAGAAAACATTTAACATGTATTGAAGGTAAGAAGACGTGCTGATTAGTTTTTGGCAAAGGCAGGATAAGCCGTTTTGAAGATATGGGGCAAAAAGTGTCAAACTGATTACATTTTTAGGAAGGCAGGTCTAGCGGTTTTGGAAATCCAGTAGAAAAGCACAACAAAAGCCATTTGGCATATGCACATCAAATTATCAGATATTTTATAAAGATTTTAATTAATAGTTTTTAAGTTAGACTGCAACACGGCGTTTACACGCTTCGATATTTCGTTTCTAAGCAGCTAATATAACGTGATTGATTGCTTTGGAAAAAAGTTCGAAATTCTCAACAAAATTTTTCAAACATTTTTTCAAAGCTTTTAAAAAATTTAAATTACGGCACGGAAAGTTTCAGCAATTTGCCTTAAGGCACGATGCTATGCACCACTAGTCAACTTGCAACTGGTAAAAAAGGGGGGCCTCGCAAACGAATTTCGCCGACGCCCACGAATGGTCTAGCGCCGCCACTGTATATATATATATATATACATATATATACATATACATATATATGTATGTATAGCTCGGCGCGCTCCTCCTAACGCGTGGTCATGCGGAGGACAGGGGACACTGTAACGCAACTTTATTATCACTCGTCGGATACATATCTCACCCTATTCGATTCGCCAGCAGTACATTTGTACTGATTTATAAAACTTGCAGGATTCGAAAATTCTGTGTCGTGATTTAACAAGAAAATCACGTTTGGATACGATGTCGTTACTGTTGTTTGTATAGTGTGCGGTGCAGTATGTTGCAGAAATTAGACTGTATCATTTTCAATTATAAATGTTTAGTGAATTTGATTTTGATCGAGTGTTTTATTGAAAATTTTCAGTTTCGAAATTCCTGCAGAAGGGGAAATCCCATATCCTCAAAACGTTGAAAATATTAATTATTAAAAATTACAGAAATAATTTTTGAGAAAAAACGGCCTTTATGAAAACAATAAGTTAATAGGGTAGGGTAAGTTCCAATTTGACTTTGAGCAATTACATTGTGAAAACCAAACCTATTATATCACAGCGAATAACATGTCAAACAAACATCTATTATATTGACGCTTTTCAAAAATTTGCCACCTGGTCTTTTTTACCCCGTAGGTAAATTGGGACAGCCAGTATGCAAATAGATCTAATGTATTATTTTTAATTTGGTAAAGATTTTACAAAATAATGGCTACATTATTCCAATGCAAAATATAAAATTCAAAGGAACATTTTTACAGTGATAATGCTATAACCGTCAGAAATAATCCTCAGCATAGTTTGAATAACTATTTATTAATTTGTCTCTTGTAAAATTGCTGTTCTTAACTTAATTTTCTTCTATATTTTCTATTTTGTTATTGTTTTCACCTTTGCCACATGCAAGCTATTATAGAGATTATAATATATATAAAAATTATTTTGTATTATTGAATGTACACTTAAAATTATATATAAGTCTCGTAAAATAAACAAATGTGCTCACAACTAAAAAAACTAACAACGAAAAAAAATACTTTTGATATGTATTTTCAAACAGATTTTCAAGAATTAAGGTGATAGATGGTTATACAGCTTTTTCTCTCTACTTGCAAAATTTTTTAAAAATGATTTACTTTACTTTACTATACTTTGGCATACCTTAGAAAAAAAATGGATGTATGTGTGTGTGCGTGTGCGGCGACAATTTCGGAAATACGAATCAACCGATTTGAATAATTTAAAAAACATTCGATTTGTATTGATAAGGAAACGTGCTGATTAGTTTTTCGCAAAAGCAGTTCTAGCCGTTTCTTAGATACGCGGCAAAAAAAAACAAAAATGGTAATTGAGTTTTTGAGAGAACGAAGCACTGATTTGAATAGTTCCAGAAACATTTTATTTATATTGACTATACACAGAACTGTTCAAATTTTTGGAAAAGCAAGTCCAGCGATTATGAACTCTGAATGAAAATAAGTTTAAAAATGCGAAATTTTCAGAAGAAAATCGAACATTCTCGAAAATTTCTAAATTCTCCAAATATTCAAAAAAACTTTTTTTTTAAATATCAAAAAATTCAAAACTTTTAAAAAATATTCAAAGTTTTGGAAAGACGTCTATTTTATCAAATTAGAAAAAAATGAACAAATTTCTTGTAAACATACAAATAAGTTGTTTATAAAATACGCTCGTCGCCCAATTTAATAAGCTCTTAAAAATTTACAGTATGTATTTATAAAAAATAATCTATTCAAAATTATTCAAGACAATTATTAATTATTTTCATGCTTTGAATGTTTAATTACGGTACGGGAAGTTCCAGCAATTTGCCTTAAGGCACGATGCCATGCATCCCACTAGTTTAAAAACTTTGAGATATCGGTTATGGACATTTTCAGGCGGAGTCTGTTAGGCCCCGCATATATGTGCATGATGTATATATATATATATATATATATATATATCCATATATTGGTAAACAAATTATAGTTAGATATATGTTGTATGTGTTAAACATAAATCTATATATTTTGAAAATATTTAATCTAGAGATACCCCAATTATTGTGAAAGCTTTATGTATTTAAAGTAATGAAAATAGTAATTATTAGCAAATGAATACTTAAGATGAATTAATACCTTCCTTTAAAAATTGACCAATATCTCTCCAATTAATATAAAACTTTTGAATTTAAAAACAATGTATCATAGATATGCATTATTTAAATACATTTTTAAATTTCATTTATATACGTACGAGTGTAGTTAAGAAGTTACGAGTACTTGTTGCAAATTAATCGTACGAGTATTTACAGTAAATGATTTTACATTGATCTGTAATTATTATTGCTCTTGTTATAATCCAATCGTATCATTTTACCGCTTAACACGTAGATTAATA
>NW_020538578.1:0-20089 GCF_003426905.1 Ctenocephalides felis
TTTTGAAAGATTTCATACTAGGTTAAAAATCTCTTGATTTAGAATATTTCACCTAAAAACATCAATATTCTGTGATGAGTCTTTCAAAGTTATAATTGCTTAAGATTTCATGAGTAAAAGCCCAAAAAAATGGATGAAAAATTAGTTAGTTTTTTTAATTTTTCACAGACTTCCCGGCACGTAGAAGCTTCAATTAGAAGATTGAATTGCGCTCTATCTAAACGTATTATATTAACGCTAAAACTTTCAGAGAATTGTTTTTTATCTATTTGGAACCATTTAAGCCCCTGGGAGCAAGGAAATTCGAACATGACCATTTTAAGGACCACCCTAATATATATATATATAAATATATATGTATGTATATATACACAAATAATAATATTTATAAACTAGCTGTAAGTGTAATTCTGTCTTAAGGCAATTAGGGCATCGTGCCTTAAGGCAAATTGCTGGAACTTCCCGTACCGCAATTAAAAATTCGAGTAATTAAAAATAATCAATAAAAGTTGATCAATGATTTGAAACTTTTAATAGAATTTCGAACCATATTAAATCATTCTATCTTAAATCATTTATTTTGAAATATTTTGGAAATTCTAAACTTTTTTTCAAAGCAATCGTACTGCTTTAACTGCATAAAGACTGAAAGAAAACTATGAAAGCGCGTAAGCGCCGCGACGTCATCTAACGCGTAAACATTGGTACGGAACCCATAGGAATGTAAACAAAATTTATACTTATTGTTAAAGTCTCTATAAATTATCTGATACTCTGATGTGCATATGTCTAATGTTCATTTTTGACCGCCAGATGGCTCATTTTTTTACTTTTTCCTACATATCTCCAAAGTCGTTGGACCTGCCTTTCCAAAAATTTGAACAGTTCTTCATTTAGTCAATACAAATAAAATGTTTTCCGTAAAAAATCAGACGCTCCGTACTCTTAACAACTGAGTTACCGTTTTTGGCACTTTTTGCCCGTATCTTTGGAACGGCTAGACCTGCCTTCGCCAAAAACTAATCAGCACGTCTCCTTATCAATACGAATCGAATGTTTTTTGAATTATTCAAATCAGTTGATCCGTGTTCTAATAACGATAACGATAATTTGTATCCGCACATACATACATACCCGCACACACAACACACACACACATACATCCATTATTTCTGAGGTATGCCAAAATGTTCAGAAGGTTTTAAAACGTACAGATCTATAAAAATGTTCATTTTCGATTTTTTTGCGATTACTATAACTTGCCCTACGGGAAGTTAAAAAACAAATTAATGTTGATTGCATACGTTTCGAATACTAAGTATGTGTCACCATTCAGCACTTCCTCAAAAACATTAATAAAGCATATATAACATTAATAATTGAATCAAAATTGAATATCTAGTTATTAAAGACACGAACTCCGAATCAGCATTCACATAAGCCACACACCTATTATCGACGTAGGCCGAAAAAAAAGCGCCACTGGATTTAAGTCATCAATTTGCATTTTCATAAGAAATTATTCATAAATAAATAGTTAAGATTATATCACTATCAATAAAATATTGTTAATATTATAACGAATGGGCAAACAATAATTGAGTTGTTTTTTCAACATGCCCATTTAGTATACAATGTTCCTTTACGGCTGACAATTGTAAATTCCCCAAATTCATTAAATGTCCTTAACTGAAAAGTTGCAAATAAAATAGAGAATAAAACAAAGAAAAAAACCTACTTTTTCCAATTTGGATGCCAAATCGGAATTCTATTTTGGGAAGCTTAAAAAATGTAAAATTCAAATCAAATATCTATTTCTATTACATTATTTTAAAATATGGCAGGCCGCAGGTTAGAAATAATACATTTTGCAAATCTTAATTTTGTTAATTTTTTGTTTAAAATTGCTGAATGGTTTTTGATTTGAAATGTTTGGCATTAGTAAACTTGATCGTGCATGTTTGATTTTAGAAGGAATGGAAAATAATGGAAACATATAAACAGTTCACGATATACAAGCAATAATAAAAGTTTAATTTCTGTTTAATACATGTAATAATTTAGTTTTGCAAGGATCTTTTCCTTAAGTATATATATATATATATATATATATATATATATATATATATATATAAACATACCAACTCACATTTAACAACCTCATAGTAACTTGGTTGGTTTTAGTTTTATGGTTCTTCAAGAAATTTATATCGCTTGCGTGAAATATTTGACGTTTTATATTCAGCTTTAAAGTTTGAAAAGACGGATATATTATGTTATTGATTTTTGTTTAGAATCTTCCATATGCGTAGGAGAAGATGTTTACAAAATCTGTATATCAGGAAGTTTTGCAAGGTGAAGTACTCCGCGTTCCATTTTAGATTAATATGGATATTGTGTACGTTTAAATTCGGAATATATTTATATACATATATATATATATATATATATATATAATTATTATGTAATTTTAATTTTAATACTTAATTAAATGATAAAAAGAAATTAAGGATAAATAAATTCCAAAACATTTTTACAAAATATCTCTGAACAATGACTCTATATAAGAAATTTATAGCTTCACTTTTTAACATAGATGATTGAATATGATAGTTAAAATGTAAGACCAAAAATTTAGATTGTTTCATAACATTTTAAAAGATTTCATAACTCTCGGCTAAAAGCTGGTACAAATTACAGTTTTGCTTTACTCACCAAAGCCTGAAACGAATAATAACAGCTTAAACAGCTTATAATTTAACTAAAAATATTTGCTATACTCACCTTTAGATATATGTAGGAAAGACTGGATACGATAGTGTCAGTTGCCATTACAGCTAAACTTACTGATTTTGATATAGGGTCCAAAGGGAGAAAGATGTAGTGGGTTTGTATGGACATGCTCCCATTATTAAAATTAGTCTGCGCTCTACATTAACATGATCAGTTGCTTTTAAAGAGTCAAAAAAAATTCATTCCTGATATTAAAAGTCATTTTGGTGTTTATATTTATTGCCATGCTATTGTTATTTAACCCATTTTTATGTCTGTCACAACCGTTTTGGGGTGTGGTCAATTGTGACACTTGCTTTCTTCTTGTATGATTTGATTCTATAAGTATTTTATTTCAGTATTTTCACGTAGACAAATATTCAGGTTACCATTTAGTTTACTTTTCTACCAGCTAACTGGTGAATTAACAAAATTATGATTGATCAAAAAAAGTGGCACAACCGTACTTAATTTTCCCTACATATTTATCTAAATTTCATGTCAAAAGATTTTATTAAACGACGTCAAATGATGAGGAACCATTAAATTAGCGGACTTGTATATTTAGGAGTATACAAACTTCCTCTTCAACAAAATAATAATAGCATTACTGTTTTCAAAGAGCTAAAGCAGGTGATAGCTTTGCATCGAGCAAAATACTAAATCAAACAAAAATTTAAAACTTTTGATAAAAAACACCTTTTCCCAACAAGAAAATCCAATTCATTTTCTGCACTCACATAGCAATTAAGTTCATGGAATAAAACTTATAGAAGAACGCAGGATCATTGTGGATTTTTTATATATCTATTAAGAGCATCGTAATAATTATATTTTATTATTAACTCTCATTTTATTTGAAGACTATCAAGCATTAATCTTCTACATGTGGTGCTTGTTCATTTTTTATTGATGAAACCAGTATTTCCTTGTAACTCGGCAAGATGATGTACTGTAGCTTTAATAATTGAGCTTCAAAATGAGTATTAGAATCTCGTAACAACTAATTAGAGTGAAATGAATCGTAAAATATTAAACGGCATAAACTCTTGCAAGCAATCTATTTTCGGTTATTTTCCTCAGCGAATGACAACCAAAACACGAAACGTATTCCACATGGATGTCGTTATTTCTCATTAGAATTGTACGTTGTTGTACGGCCGGAAGAATTATGATACACTTTTAAATTTAGACCCGTTCGCCACGAAAGGTAAATTTATATTGAGAAATAAAGCCATTTCTTTATTAAAATGAATACTATAGGTGGAGCATTACATGTTTTATTATGATTGTATTTTTGGTAAAATAATATTAGTATTTAATTAAATATCGATCTGACTAAGTAGAGTGAATTGGGGTTGATCAAGAGATTTTTTAAAAATCAATATATATTTATCTAATAACAAAATGAATTACATAAGTCAAATTCAGCTTTAAAAGTAATCTGAATTGTGATATTCATAAAATATTTTACATTTTTTATACACAATGTGTAAGTGTTGCTAAGAAATAAATCTCTTATTAAAGTATATAGTTATAACTGAATCGTTGTCTTTTTCTAAAAAATGTGTATAATAATCGCAAAAAATCAAAAATGAAAATAATTTGATATACTTACTTTTAAAACTCTTAAACAATTTGTTATACCTTAGAAAACATGAATCTGTGTGTAGGTATGTATTACGGATACAAGATTTCGAAGACGATTTAGTGCTAATTAGTTTTTGGGAATGGCAAGTCCAACCTTTTCGTAGATATGTAGCAAACAGAATAATTCAATTTTTTTAAGAACGAAGCTACATATTAGAATGATTCAAAAAACATATGTTATTTAAATCGGCGGTATGAAGAATTAATCAAATTTTTCGGAAGGCCTAGCGGTTTCGAAGATGCAGAAACTAAAGTAAAACCTGCCATTTGATGGAAAAAAATAATCATTACATATAATTATTATTGATTTATATACAAATTTAATTATTGGCAAACAGGTAGAGAGGTAGACTTGTAGAATAGTAGAAAAAGACAGGTAGATCATATTCAATTCAAATCTTTATTGATTAAATCGATTATTTACGCATATGGGTAATTTCATGCAGTTCACTTTAAAGCAAAATGACAATTACTCCTAGTTTATTTTTATATTTATACTTACATTTATATTTATTATATTACGCGGATACATGATGAGATTTACTAAGCAAATAATTTTCAAAAATAAATATAATTTTATAACGGTATTTATATTAGGTTAGTTATAAAGACAAAAGTTCGATTACGCTGCTTTAGTTTTCATTTCTGATGTGAAAAGTTGAAATACAAACATTAATTCAACGCAATGAGTTTATTAGTTTTCCTTCAAGTATTTAATTAAATGTCGATCTGAGGAAATAAATTTTATTTGAGGTAGCCAATCGGTTAGATGTACTTGATGTACAAATGCTTACCTCTTCCTACTAATAATTAATTTAGAAAATGGCTAGCAGTGGCAGTCATTGGTATGAATAAATATACATAGAATTTTTAAAATATACAAAAAAATTAAAGGCAAAAAATAAGATCAAACTATTCCACATTTAAAAATATGTTTTTAAATTTAATTTCTGATTTTTTACAAAACTTCTCAAAATATCAAACATTGATAAATTATTTTCAAAATTTTCCTAACTATATAAAAATTAGGAAAAAAATCTACAATTTTTTATGGTTAAATTTTGACATTTTAAAGCAAAAATTTCGGTTAACTGTTACATGATTTGGCATTATCCTGGCCCACGTAATTTTTCCCTTATGAAATTTAATTATAGTTAAAACTGATTTGTATGATTTTCACAACAAGTTTCCTATTAACCATATTCGAAATTTAATCATGTTAAATTAATGCATTTTCGAACAACGTGTACCTGCCACGCAGATGCTGCAAGCGCGAATGAATTCGACAAACTGCACCACATGCTAGTATTAACATTTATGTTTTATTTACACTAAATTTGCATATTTACATATATTTACATGTACTTTACTGTTTGATGTATTATGATTCATAATTTAATTTTGTTTGTTTGAAACATAATGTTGCCAGATTTTTGTTTAAACTGCAGTAAAAATATTTGTCCTGTATTTTAAATTAAAAATGCTACGGTAAATTTGAAAAAAAATTGTGATTATGAAGTAATTTATAAAAATTTACACAAATTGTTTTTGTGATGATTTTAAATTAAGTATTTACAATTTTAAAATCTGTTTTTTATTTGATGAAATTAAACTTTTCACACATTAAAATTTTTACACATTATTTTTCACTGTGATTTTATTTTTTTTTAACTACAGAAAGTATCATATGTTTGGGTCAAATTGTGAATTGGAAGAATCACCAATCTAGTTTTTTCAAATCTCTCAAAACATTTAAACTTTTGCCTTCTGAGATATATTAAATATGGCTTCTAAACTCGAATGTTATGAAAGAAAATTAGCTTGAAAACTCATTTATATTGCAAAAGTCATTAATTTCATATAATTTTCATATTTATTTCATATTAGTATGAGTACTTTTTATTATGCTGTTAACAGTTGCGACAGTTCATTTATACTATATAAGTATTAAATAATGTGACGGCCAGCAAGCTTCTAGTTTTTTTTTATCTTTGACTTTTCTCATTTAAAGTTTGATTGTACGGAATGTGCAAAATTATATATATATATATATATATATATATATATATATACAGGGCCGGTCCTGCCTTGCATGCGATGCATGCAAAAAATGCGGGCGCACGCCTAAGGGGGCGCCAAAACGAGTTTCAGAAATTAAATTTATAATATAATATTTATATTTTTTATAATAAATTATAATAAACAATCGAACTTAATTAGGAATACAGAGATACAAGAAGCATTTATTCACATTTATTTTGCAATGTGTTATCAGTAGAAACAATTAACCGATTAATAACTCTGCAAATTAGTAAATAACAGCTCTGTTCATTGCTTAACCTACTTATTCAATTTTTTCTTTGTTTGAAGTTCCCGTGAAATCAAAAAAGAAATTATCTAGTGTTCAATCCCATAAGCGCAAACCTGCGAAAGATTAAATTAATTGTTGGGCATTATTGACGAAAAATTGCGAGCTGATTTAGTTGAAACGAAACTTATTAAAAAATATAAACAAATTATAAAAAATGGGAAGTCAGTTCTTAGAGAATAACTTGTTTATTCCGAGAAATTGAATTGTAACTTTTGCTTTGTTGCAATTGTTTTGCATCTGTTGAACTTTGAATGTTGAAGACATGCGTGGAATAAATATGAAAAATGGAAGCAAAATTTACTTTCGAACGAAAATCTTAAGGCTTGTTTTATACTTAGTGGTGTCCATACTCTAAATTTAATAATTATTAACTATACAGAAATAATACATATCAAATATAATAAGTTTTTTTTTCAATATTGTTAAAGAAATGTGTAATTTCTTTGCATTTTTTACTGATTTTTGAATAATACTTCTGAAATACGTTAAAAATTTAACTTTAAAACAATAAGCTGATACTCTGAATATGACGGCTCCTTCAAAATCAATAAGGAGAAGTTAACGACGCAATTTTGGATATTGTAAATGATGAAAAATTAAATTAAATTAAAATTCAAAAAATCCAGCATCAAATACGAGTGTTATGTTTAAAAATTATATGCTAGTTTTTTAAATATTAATATTGCACATACGTTAAAAATAATTGAAAATTTTAAAATACTTGATTATAATCAACCCCCGAATAGCCTCGATTTTCTTAAAAAAAAATTATAAATAAATTTAAAATCAATATATTTTATACGCTTTTAGATTATATCTAATTTTTTGTGCACTAAATCCAGAATAATTAAAAATTAATTTATTTATTTCACTTAATATTTTTGTTAAATTAAAGTTATAGAATTTAAGAAATGCATTTCAGAAATAGTATTTATTATTTTTATATGAAGATCTTTATATCAAAATAATAAATATTATTTCTGAAATGCATTTCTTAAATTCTATAACTTTAATCTAACAAAAATATTAATTATTTTGCTATGGTAGTCGAACTTACATCCTTAACCAATTTACTACATAGTGAATATTACTAAAATATAAAATTATGACAGGAATTGTTTTATTTATTAATATCGATAATAATAGATAAATTTAAAATCAATATATTTTATACCCTTCTGGGTTACATCTAATTTTTTGTGTACTATCAGAATAATTAAAAATTAATTTAAAAAAAAAATGTAAATATTTATATAATTTTAATGATAAACTGTTAAAACGGTGAAAATTAATAGGGGGGGGGGCGCTAGAAAAAATGTTGCATGCGGGCGCTAAGGACCCCAGGACCGGCCCTGTATATATATATATATATATATATACATATATATATATATATATATATATATACACACAATTGGAGTTTCAGTAATTATACTGTATTAAATCAAATGAACTGCATCACTTAACACATATCAAACAAACAAGTATCGAATTATGTTCAGTAAAATTCCCTGTTTATTCCTAATTATTAAATCATTTTTTTACTAAATTTTGTCATTTGTTCCCTTTGCCCTGCTTATTGAGTAAACTCGTAGATCTTATAATGCATTTGTATGTGTTATAAGGTCTACGTGTATATATTATAAGATTATGGGTAAGCTGATTCAAAATATTATTTATAGTTATAATTTTTTAAAAGGTTTTTACATAAACATATCTGCATCACAGCATCCAACTAAAATACAAATTTCATGATAACATGTTTTGCAAAGACCACACCGATAACATTGATCTGGTATTTTGTCAGAATTCATCAGCAGAATTGAAAAAAAAAACACAGTTTGAAAAATGTATTCAATTTATTAATAATGAGTATAATACACATGTTTAAACATGAATTATCTGATATATAAATGATATCACAAACACCATAATGAATAAATTAAAAAAGAAATAAATAATCTAATAAATATAAAAGATGCATAAAAATATATAACAAACTAACAAAACTGGCAATCAAAAATGTACAGAACATAGCATAATGAACAAAATTAGAATAATGGATAATATACAAATCAAGACAAATATTGAATTTCAGAACATAGCACGATAAGTGATAAAACAAATCAATACAAATATTGGAATAAAAAACAAAGCATCTGAGCGATGAATAAAGAAAGATATATGAATCAAGACAAATAATGATATACTGAACATAGCATGCTGAACGATGAATAAGAGATAATATACAAATAAATACAAATATTGAAATGCAGAACATAGTATGTTGAGCGATCAATACTGAATAATATACAAATCGAAACAAATATTGAAACACAGAACATAGCATGCTCAGCGATGAATAATGGATAGTATACAAATCAATACAAATATTGAAACAAAAAACAAAGCATCTGAGCAATGAATGGATAATATATGAATCAAAACAATTATTGAAATACAGAATTGCATGATAGGGAATGAAAAATGTATAATACACAAATCAAGACAAATATTGAATAGTACAATAAGCGATGAAAAATGTACAATATACAAATCAAGACAAATATTGAAATACATAACAAAGAATGCTGAGCGATAAATAATGGATAATATACATTACATGCTGAGCAATGAAAACTGTATAATATACAAATCAATACAAATATTAATTAAATATTAAAAATGCTTGAGAAAAATTGTGAGGCATAAAACCAAATACAAAAATAGTCACATTGAACTTCAAATTAGATTTTTCTGCTTATCATGAATTCTTTAAATATGATTTTTTCTAAATTTTAAAGAGGAGATTGTGAATATTATTGCCAGTGGGATTATTAATTACAAACATGCACCTTATAACAAAACCTAATAAAAAAAGTTATAAAAAAATTTAAATTATGAAGCATACTTTCGGAGCAGTTTTTGAAGTTTGAGCACATACAACCTGCATAAAATGAGCAACTATATTACTGCATTTGCTGAATAAATCATAAAAATTAAATAAATTCTTATATTAAAAAAAACATACCTCTACAAGGAAGTCTGCTCTCATAGGATTATTACAAACATGCCTGGTGTCTCAAAATAATTAGGCTGGCTGTTAGTAGTAAAACTATGATCTGAAAATAAATATAAATATATCATAATTTCTAAATAGTGAGACATTTGAATAGTGGGATTATTAATTATATTTATACTAGGCACTAGAGTGACATGTCCTGGATTTACAAAATAAGGTGCCTCAAAATAATTGGGTTGGGTGTTAGTGGCATAACAATGATCTGAAAATAAACATGAAGGTATCATAATTCCTAAATGTCTAAAGTTTCTAAATGTAGTGAGACATTTGGATAGTTTGAATATTAATTATATTTATACACCTGTATTGAGCACTGTTGTGATATGTCCCTGATTTGCAGAATAAGGTGTCTCAATATAATTGGACTGGGTGTTAGTAGTCTCACGAAGATCTGAAAATAAATATGAAGGTATTATAATTTTTAAATAGTGAGACATTTGAATGGTGAGTTTATCAATTATGTTTATACACCTGTATTAAGCACTGTCGTGACATGTCCATGATTTGCAAAATGAGGTGTCTCAAAATAAGTGGGCTGGGTGTTAGTAGAACTATGATCTAAAAATAAATATGAAGGTATCATAATTTTTAAAAAGTGAGACATTTGAATAGTAAGATTATTAATTATATTTATACACCTGTATTACAAACTGGCGTGACATGTCTCTGACTTGCAAAATGAGGTGTCTCAATATAATTGGGCTGGGTGTTAGTAGTCTCACAATGATCTAAAAATAAATATAAAGGTATCATAATTTCTAGATAGTGAGACATTTTAATAGAGAGATTATTAATTATGTTTATACACCTGTATTGAGCACTGTCGTGACATGTCCATGATTTGCAAAATGAGGTGTCTCAAAATAAGTGGGCTGGGTGTTAGTAGAACTATGATCTAAAAATAAATATGAAGGTATCATAATTTTTAAAAAGTGAGACATTTGAATAGTAAGATTATTAATTATATTTATACACCTGTATTACAAACTAGCGTGACATGTCTCTGACTTGCAAAATGAGGTGTCTCAATATAATTGGGCTGGGTGTTAGTAGTCTCACAATGATCTGAAAATAAATATGAAGGTATCATAATTTCTAGATAGTCAGACATTTTAAGAGAGATTATTAATTATATTTATACACCTGTATTACGCACTGGCTTGTCATGTCCTTGATTTTCCCCTGTATTAAACTCAACTTCTTGATTCCCATCGACTTCATTGAAACATGCAAAGTGAGTATTACTTTCTGGTAAGGTTTCTAGAGTCTCAATGATATTGTTTTTGCTCATAAAATGTTCTCCTAACAATCGATAATTTAAAATTTCTCCTGTCATAAATTTCATATTCTTACCAAGTTCTAAAAGCAATTAAAAATATATGAATGTAGTTATTGAATTTTTATTTCTTTATTTGAAAATATTTACGGAACGTAGCTCTATTCAAAAGACAGTTTTCTTCATCGTTTGGGTCTCCATTAAATCCTGCACAACAGAGGATGATTACTAATTGCTGACAAAAATTATATACAGTGGTAACCCACCTTTCGAGCAAATCATTGTACAAGTTTTTTGAGACATGATTGCTTTGTCATACGAGCAACATTCGAGTGAGAGGAATAACGTTAACATATGAGGGTACAAATGAAACAGGTTCACTAAAATTGTAACAAGGATTTTTGTATGAACGGTCGTTATCATATAAATATTTAACGTAAATTATTTTAAAGTTAAAAATTTCAATTAAGTAATATTTATGTTGAGCATTTGGTCGTGCAATGTAGGATAAAATTGAAATGTTTGTTGATAAAAATCACCCCGAAAAAGATGATCTGGTCTAGCATCAGAATTGTTTGACGAAACATGTCTAACTCGTTTTTGCAGTATTATAATAAGTTGAAGAAAAATATAATGCTCATTGGATAGTTTTTTAATCGCAAAAACTAGTATAATGATAATTTAGTCATTCGCTATGTTATTGCAGAATATTTATTTGATCTTAGCAATAAAGTTTCATTTATTTGTATTATCAAAAAGACAATATGCAGGAACGAATTAATGGCATTTTATTGTATTTTTATGGTAAAAATTGCTTTGAGATACGAGCAATTCGACATGCGAGAGTGGTTACAGTACGAATTAAGCTCGTAAGACGGGGTACCACTGTATTTACATGTTATGTAATAGTACATTGATTACAATACTAACCAGGCATATTTAGAGTCGGGAGTGCGTTCACTTTCAGATTTGTCATGCTTTTCTTATATGGTTTTATTTTGCAACAATCAGCAAAATGTTTGTCGCAAACAAATCGACATGTGCGCATTTTTTCGACTTCTACACCATCCAGTTTTGGATTATTAGCGCGCCTAACCCAAACCTCAAACATCTATAATAATTTGCTTTCTCATTTATAACCTAACAAAGTAATACAATAATATATTTTGCGTACTTTGTCATTCCTTGTTGGAAATCCATGTAGCCTGACTGTTTTCCTGTTTTCTTGACATCCAGGAACGTGACAACTCATATTTAACTCTTACGCTGCACTTTTTTAACTTTTTATATAGAATCTTATTTAACTATATAAAGTTAAATCAAGAATTATATCCAAACGAACTACGAACGACATGGGGATTTACCGGCACAGTATCGAGAAAGGGTTCACGGGAGAGATTGGAATTGAACGTATCCATCATAGAGTTCGATTAACGCCTGGACGGGAGTGGATACTCACTTGTTTATCTATGGTTGCGCTACTTAGCGGCATTGGGGCGAATTATTAACAGATTCACGAAATATATAAGATAAGTTTGCACACCACGGGAATAACTATTAATAGCTTTTATAGAGATTATTTATTTATATTTCAAACAAATTATTAACTTCCTGAAGGAAAAGTTTGTTTTCATCATAAAATCTGATTCGCTAATTTTATGTTTTTTCGACGTTTCAAGCCATTCTGAATCGAATGAGACCAAATTTAAAAAAAAAGTATATGTGTGTATGCGTGTATGTGAACAGATTTTTGCTGTAAATCGACATTTTCTCAAAAACGGCTGGACCGATTTCAAAATTTTAAAACCCGTTCGACACATCTCGATGAGGACTAGCTTTTATCAATTTTGCGTGACGATCAGCTAAGCCATTTCTTTGTAAATATAAGAAAAGTGAAAAAAATGGTCCACGTTTATCCCGCAATTCTGATTTTGAAAATTCAAAAATTATTTGAAAGATATTGGTTCGGAATCGATCTCATTAGTTTTTGGTAAAGATCGGCCGGGTCATTTTCTTGCAATAAAGTGTTACAAAAAAAAATTCGACAATTTTTTAGATTTTTTTTGACGGTAGATACTATAGTCTTTTAGATCATACTAAAATATTACGGTTTTTCGACATGTCTTTTACTTTTAAAAATTCGTCAAACTTTGCAAAAGTTAGTTGGTATGTGTGTGTGCGCGCGGATACATATTTTCGTCGACGATTTAGGGAACACGGACTAACCGATTTGAATAATTCTAAAAACATTCGATCCGTAAAAATGGTTTTTGGGATAACGCAACGTCCGATTTGATTCTTAAATCCGAATGATTCTTAAAACATTTAAATTGTATTGACGAAACGAACTGATTAAATGTTTGGAAAAGCATGTCTAGCAGTTTCGGAGATGCAATACAAAAAGTATAAAAATGCCATTTCGCGGTCAAAAATAATTATTAGACATATATATACACATATTACTATTTGATATTTTGTAGAGATTTTAATAGGTACAAATTTTGTTGCGTTTCTATGGATTCCGTACTAATATTCATCCGATAGACTGCGACGCGGCGTTTACGCGCTTCAATATTTTTACTCTACGCAGCTGACTTAGCGCGATTGCTTTGAGTAAAAGTTTAAAATTAAAAAAAAATCAAAATATGGGAAAAACATTTTTTCAAAAAAGTCATTTTTTTCAAAATTTTTAAATACATATTTTAAAAATCTAAAAAATCAATTTTTTTTTTTAAATTTAAAGCGTATTTAAAACATTTTATTTTCGGTACGAGAAGTTTTAGCGCCATGCACCACTAGTTCATTTTAAATCTGTTGTAATTAAAAAAAAGTATTTCAGCATCATGATACTACAGCTCATTTGCAAAACTTATTTACATTCTAAAAACCTACAACGACGTAAGAAAGTAAAAATAATCTCGAGCATCTCTTTTGATTAGGGATTAGGTAACTCCTGGCAAGACGGAATATTTAGAAAATACGGTAAAAGCTGATAATGTTCTTGGTTAAGGAAATAGCTAAGCAATTCAAAGAAAGTTGCTCAGAATATCAAAAAATGTCGTTGGAAAACATACTTAAGAAATGTTTCCAAATCAACATAACAGGCCAGTAATTTAAATTCCAAGAAAAGTACTACGTTGGATGTAATAATTTTTCAGAATCAATGAACAAAGTGCAAATTATGCAAGTGACCAAATAATTTAATACGCGTTTCAAATTCATTGATTTGTGATATTATGCACCATGTAACCCAATCGTATTATTAATACTATAATAAATTTTGTTGTAAATTTATAATTAATCCATGCATTTATTTTTTTATCGTTTATTACTTAATAACATAGTTAAAATTATCAGAAACCTTTGAAATGTAAAGAAAGAAAGAATTTTTTTGCGATTACTAATACTTACTCTACGGAAACTTAATACATTATTTAGTTATTTGCTCAATATTAATTAATACAGAAAGTACATTTTTTACACATATAAACATTTTACACTCGTGCACATATTTATATATTGCCTTAATGCTTTGCGGACCTATCAGACCGCCATCCGGCTGCTTCAAAGTAATCATATAAACTTTTTAAAAGGATTGACACTCATAAACTGATATAAAAAAAAAATTGTTAGGAAATATTGCCAAACTAAATCGTAGAGACGTTTTACGAATTCAACGAATTTTAAGGAATACAATAAAATGAAATTATTATCTTGTTCTTGAATTAGAATTCAATATTTACACTAACATGCATTTATGTACACCGAGAAATAATATTCAAAATCATATAGCTAATAATAATTTATATAAATCAAATATTGAACTAATAATAATCATATTAATCATTTATTATTCAAAAAAGAAAAAAACTATAAATATGCATAAAAAATGCCGCCCGTTGCGGACTGCACCCACGGCCCTTCTAGTAACGCCCCTGATCTAATTCTCTCTGGAACTTAGAGAAGTAATTCTCCAGGTGATCCTTAGCATCAAGCATCATCAAGTAATTTTTACCCTCAACTGTTAATATGATTTCATTTCCGCGGAATATGTTAAAGTGGAATCTAATTTTATCGGCCGGCTCATCTTCTGACTCGATTTCTTGGTTCCTTTCACAATCGCCACTGCCAATGGATGCATCGACTTCACTTGACAGTTGTACGGGAGTTGAAGTGCGGGGAATTTCGTTTAGAATCTCCTGCCAGTTTTCAGCATCATTTGCGAATACACCGTTCGATCTTTGTAGCTTTTCGCCCGGGAGCTCGTACATCTTGACGGCAATTAGCATAATTTTTCTTGCTCATACTGATTTTTTTATATTTAGAATTAAATTTTTATTTTTTTGAGAACAAATGAAAATGTAGGCTTCAAAATTCGCGCACGTGGCCACCTTGGTTTATTGATATTTCGATCACAGACTAATATTAACTGAGCGATAATGATTGTTATGGAAATTTTCATCTATCAAGTAAAAATTTATTTTACGGCGAGCCGTTGTCTACTGATTTTTATGTAACTTTTTTGGCGATATAGATTATAGTCTTATAGAACTTACTGAAATATTACTGCCTACAAGTAGATTAAGTTCAAAAATTCAGTTTGAGAAAATGGGTAATTTTTTAAAGACAATATGCTGGAACTTCTTGTACCGTACTAAAATATTCGAATACATTAAACGTTTTCAAATAAATTATTAGACTAAATATAGGAACTCATAAATTTGACTATAACGTTTATATAACTTTACATGAATAGTAAACGTACATAACTTAAATAAGCAGAATTAGAATGAAGTATGTAAGAATTATACAAACCGATTTGCAAAGTCAAAATTATTATTTCAAGTATGGAAGTAAGCTTTAAATTTTAGCTTAAAATAAAATTAAAATCCAAATTATTTTCTATATTCAAAAAAAAATTTTGATTTTTTTTTTCAATAGCTATCGATTCGTCAATACAAGCAAGAGATTCTTTGAATTATTCAAACCGGATGCTTCGTTCTCTCAGAAACTGCCTTTATTGCACATTTAGTTCCGTATTTCCGAAACGGCTCTACCTGTCTTTGCCAAAACTAATCACAACTTCTCCCCATCGTTACAAACTGAATATTTTTGAATAATTCAAATTCGACGCTCTGTGCTCTCAAAATCTCCGCAATGATTGGATCGCTCAAAAACTAATCAGCACGTCTCCCCAGCGAAAGGAATTGCATGTTTTTTGAATTATTTAAATCGGTTCGTCCGTGCGCCCGAAATCATCGACGAAACATTGTATCCACACAAAACGCACACACACGTCTTTTTTTCTAATGTATGACAAAATGTTCTCGAAACGTAAAGATATTGAAAATTTTTTAATGTCGAGTTTTGGACGATCACAATAACTTATTCTACAGAAAGTAGAGTTATAAAACAAAAAACGTATACCTAAAACTCATCGGATTAAGTGAGGCTTAGAGGCCAATGGGTAAAAAAGTCCACCACCGATATCTCAGAAACCAGTGAAGTTATGAATTTCTTATCAACACCGTATAAATTAAATAGAAAATTATTACAATTCTGCTAAAGAATATTTCTGGCAAAGTACCAGATAAAGGTGATAAAGTGTTATCTCTGTAAAAATGCACCTATGAAAAATTATTTTTCGCATTAGTTAAATAATATAGCTAATCGTTTGTAAAATTTCTTTGAAACTAAAATAAGACATTGGACCTCTGGCCGTCCCAAATCACCTAAGCCATTGGATAAAAAGGACCAGGTTACAAATTTTTGAAAAACAGCAAAAAACATTTATACAATGATGCTACTTCAACCTATTAAAGAGTTTTACTGAACATAGTCATTTGATTGTTCGTTTGATATGTGTTATTTGCAGTGATGTAATAAGTTCGGTTTCCACAATATATTTGCTCAAAGTCAAATTGAACGGTTATCATCATGAACTAAAAAAAGAGTTTAAAACTAAAAAACTACCAACAAAATGAAATACTTTTGAAATGAATATTTATACATTGCCCTGTATCTTATAATTGCGACGTCGTAAGACGTAAAGGAGATGGCAGGATACACATCTTTTGCGTTCTACTTTAAAATAGTATTGTGAAAAAATCTATACCTAATTTATTCTTTTTTTAGATAATGATGATGAATTCATTTACTCGCGGACCTAAAACCTCTGCGTTAACCTATTTCGAACTATCCAATGAATGTAGCAAATCAGTTTTAGAAATATATCTACTGTAATTTATAGGAAAACAGTCGAATTGACAAAACATTTCATAAATAGTATAGTATTTCAAAGAACACACGAATAAATGTTTTATTTTTAAATCTGCCCACTCACTCCTTTCAAAACATTCAATGTATCTCGTATTATTGAGTCGACCAAAATATTCTTGAAAATAGCACATATTTCATACCCTTTTAAATTTTTCTCTTGATGTGTGCTCCGCTTTCCAGTAGAACGAGCAACCCTAATCTCTCACTAATATATTCCGTGTCTTGGGTTGAGGAATTTCAAAGTCATCGAGTGTGACAACGCCAACGCATCGAACGGGGCGCAACGGGACGGTTTGGCGCGGAAAAGCCCGGGATATTGGGTCATTTTGTCACACATTATGCTGTCAAATAAATTTGCCACTTTATGATATTAATTTTTCACAACATTTATGATATACATGTTCATCGTTTTTGAATCAGACACAGCTAAATATATAAGTATTATTCTACTGTTTAAAATTACCTTTATCACGATTTTTAACTTTCTCAAGGAGAGGTTTATGATTTGGCCAGAAAATCCGATATTCTAATTTTATGTTTCATGATGCCATTCTGAATTGTTCGATACCAAGTCTGAGACAACTAGTGGGGTGCATGGCATCGTGCCTTAAGGCAAATTGCTGGAACTTCTCGTACCAAAATTTTTTTTTTTTTTAAAAGATAAACATTTTTGAAAAAAATTTACTCCGAAAAATTAGATTTTCGAGAAACTATAAATGTTTGACAATAATTGTCTTTTTTTAAAAAAAAAGACATTTTGAAGAAAAGTGTATTTTGAAATATGTTGGAAATTCTGAACTTTCTTTCAAAGCAATAGTACTGCTCTAACTGCATATAGAAAAAAATTGAAGCGCGTAAGCACCGCGTCGCCGTCTAACGGATGAACATTGGTACGGAACCCATAGGAATGTAAACAATTTATACTTATTGATGAAATGTCTATAAAATATCTGATAATTTATGTGCATATGTCTAATGATCATTTTTACCGCCAGATGGCATTTTTTTAACTTTTTACTAGATCTCTGAAAACACTAGATCTGCCTTCATAAAAATTTGATCAGTTCTTCATCTTGTTAATACAAATAAAATGTTTTTTGGATTATTGAAATCGGACGCTCCGTTCTCTTAAAAACTAAGTTACCGTTTTTGCAATTTTTGGCCCATATCTTCGGAACGGCTAGACCTGCCTTCGCCAAAAACTAATCAGCACGTCTCCTTATCAATATGAATCGAATGTTTTTTGAATTATTCAAATCGCTTTATCCGTGTTCCCGAAATCGTCGACGAAAATTTGTATCCGAACACACATACACACACTCACACACACACACATACACACACATACGAGGTGTGTTCAAAAAGTACCCGGAATTTTTAAATTTCGCGGGTCTGGAGTGTCTGATTGTCAAAATTTTTTTTTTATTGTGTTGGTATACATGCCCCTAAAGTATGATGAAATTTTCAGCTATATTCACTGTTTACTTTGTCTGTGGTAGTCGCTAAGGTTCGACGTGTTTTTCTGAGCTCGGCGATTTTTACAATGGAAGAATTGAAAAGTCAAAGAATGTGTATTAAATTTTGCGTAAAAAATGAAATAAAGTGTAACAAAGTGTGTGAAATGTTACAAAAAGCCTATGGTGAGTCTGCTATGAAAAAACAAGTGTTACGAGTGGTATAAGCGTTTTCCAAGATGGCCGCGAAGCGTTGAAGATGACGAACGCTCCGGTCGACCCAGCACTCAACAAACGATGAAAATGTGAAAGAAGTGGAAAAAATGGTTATGAATGATCGCCGAATCACAATTAGAGAAGTTGCTGATGAAGTTGGCATATCAATTGGCTCATGTCATAACATTTTTTCAAATGTTTTGGGCATGAAACGAGTGGCAGCAAAATTCATTCCAAAACTGCTAAATTTTGACCAAAAAAGCAATCGCATGAACATCGCTCAGAGCTGTTAAATGACGTCAACAACGATCCAAGTTTGCTGAAAGGGTCATAACTGGTGATGAAACATGGGGTGTACGGTTATGATGTCGTAACCAAGCCCAATCGTCCCAATGGAAGAGCCCAGGTGAGCCAAGACCGAAAAAAGCACGTCAAGTTCGATCGAATTTCAAGGTTTTGCTTACTGTTTTCTTTGATTATAACGGCATAGTGCATCAAGAGTTCTTACCACAAGGTCGTACGGTTAATAAGGAGTATTACCTTGAAGTGATGCGACGTTTGCGTGAAGCAATCCGAAAAAAACGCTCCGATTTATGGAAAAACAATTCATGGCTGTTGCACCCACGATAACGCACCTGCTCAATCGTCGTTGCTTGTTCGTAATTTTTTGGCCAAACAATACCGTAGTCATGCCCCAACCTCCATATTCACCAGATATGGTCCGTGTGACTTTTCCTATTCCCAAAGTTGAGAGACCCATGAAAGGACGGCGGTTTTCCTCGATTGAAGATAAAGGCCGAATCGCTGAGAGTGCTCAAGGACATATCAAAAAGTGAATATCAAGGGTGCTTCGAAAATTGGAAAAAACGCTGGCATAAGTGTATTATATCTGGGGGACTACTTTGAAGGGGACCACATTAATGTAGACGAATAAATAAAAATATTTTTTGAAAAAACGAAATTCCGGGTACTTTTTGAACAGACTCGTA